>NW_027210932.1:65000-97500 GCF_029030835.1 Brachyistius frenatus
GAACTCTGGTTTTCCACTGCAGACATCAATAGTGTTTGTGTAGTGAGAGCATCATCACTGTTCCCAGATCAGCACCGTGACCTCTGTTTGCATAACAGCTCACTGTCAGCTGGAGAGAACTCTTTCACTGGTGGATTATTCAGTTGTGCGGAGAATCCTCTGAAGTACTCAGGAGGCTCACGGCCGCTGTCTTCTGATCAAAACACTGGTTTCCATCTTTCAGAGCAAATACCACTTTTGCTCTGAAATGAAGTGAACACCACATGTGTGTGTAATAATGAGTGAAGCTCATCAATACTCGGAATTTATTATTACCTCTTAATGTTGTGTCTAAAATTGTATCTTTACAGTTTGTGTGTAATGTGTGTAAAAACAAATGTTTTATTTTACAGGAAATAATAGAATTAAACTGTCTTGTTGCTGCAGATTTCTTCTGATTGTGTTCACACCCGTCATTCGCAAAATGTCCTCTGAGTTCACTGCTTCTGTTTTCATGGTTAATTAACAGCTGAAGAAGTTAGACTGCATGCAGATATTACAACATCATATACAACATATTCATATCTAATTCATGCTGTTTCAAAGCTTTCCAACACACAAACATTAAACACCTTTGTCATACAAGACAAGAACCTTCACATATTAAAATATATTCACAAATCGGGTCATGAACATTATAACCAGCCAGCCAAGCAAGTGAAGTTCTCACCTCCTGATGTCTGCAGGTCTCTGATTGTTCACTTAGATTCTTCTCTGCTGTTGCTGCTTCAGTCTGAACCACTCAAACAGTTCCTGTCTATTTATACAGTGGAGCTGCACGGCCTGAAGACCCGCCCCCCCCCCCCTCACACTCTCACACACACAGACGATGATGTCATCTGCCCCTGTCTGGACTGACTTCCTTGTCATGAACACACATCCTTCTCCCTCCTTTCACTCTTTCTGTCTCTTCATGATGGAGCAGATGGAAAGTTACATAACTCTTCAGACACACACACACACACACACACACACACACACACACACACACACACACACACACACACACACACACACACACACACACACACACACACACACACACACACACACACACACACACACACACAAGCACACACACATGCACAAGCACACACACAAGCACCCACCCACCCACACGCACACACACATGCACACACACACACACACAGGCACACACACACACACACACACATATCACACACGCACACACACATGCACAAGCACACACACACACACACACACACACACACACACACACACACACACACACACACACACACACACACACACACACACACACACACACACACACACACACACACACACACACACACACACACACACACACACACACACACACACACACACACACACACACACACACACACACACACAAGCACACACACACGCACACACACATGCACAAACACACACACACACACACACACAAGCACCCACCCACACGCACACACACATGCACACACACACACACACAGGCACACACACACACACACACACATATCACACACGCACATGCACAAGCACACACACACACACACACACACACACACACACACACACACACACACACACACACACACACACACACACACACACACACACACACACACACACACACACACACACACACACAAGCACACAGTCTGAGTGATAAATGGTGTCATCAGCTGCTGCTCCGTCAAACTCTGTTTTCAATATTTGCTGAAGTTTGATTCAACACTTTGATGATGAGCAGCGTGACAACTTATGAAAAGTAAATGTGAATTAAATGATTTAGGATCCATAAAAATGTCCTTTAAGAGCGCAGAGGACAACAAACATTGACTGTCAAGTGATTGTTACATTATGAAGTACACAAATGATGCTCAGTTAAAAATATGCATTAAAATCAAATCTTATAGAATAATCATAAAGATTATGTTCACTTGGAAATGTTCTTGCATCTTTATATCGAAGGGACTGATATCATCCAGAGAAACTGAATGTGATTGGCTCACCTGGACAGGTGAGTGCTCCCTTCGTGTTGTTCTGGATCAGAGATGAACCTGCTCATTGTAATGTTTTACCACCAATCACAGAGGAGCTTTCACATTATTATCTTTCAGAGACATTTGGCTGGTGACACATCCAAACACCAAATTTGGTAGCAGCTTTGAACATTCCTGATCCCAGCACTCACCAGGCGTCTGGTCTCCAGAGGACGAGCACGTCTCCAGATCGACAGGAGCTCAACAACAACACAACGAGCTTCCTGGATCTGACACGACTGCACTGCCTGTTACTGACTGTTTCATATGTTAAAGTTTGGTGGTAAACACTCAGCTGGGAAGGAGGGACGACGGGACATTTCAGGATGGGTTTCAGGTTGAGGACAGAGAGGACAGAGAGGACATGGAGGACATGGAGAACAGGGAGGACATGGAGAACAGGGAGGAGAGGGAGGACATGGAGAACATGGAGGACAGAGAGGACAGGGAGGACATGGAGGATAGGGAGGACAGGGAGGACAAAGAGGACAGGGAGGACATGGAGGACAGGGAAGACAGGGAGGACAGAGAGGACAAAGAGGACAGAGATGACAGAGAGGACAGGGTTGAGGATGCAGACAGTCTGAATCTTGTCTGAGGAACATTTCCAGGCTCTTTAGCAGTCTTCTTCTTTGTAGTGTTGTTGTGTCCTCTGAGCTCCTTTAACTGCTGTTAAATCCTAAAACGCAGCTCCACTAATAAGTTGGACATCAGAATGAGAGACGAAACGAGATGGAGGACCTCATGTTGTGTCACTTGTTGGGACTCTGATGTTCCTGAACATGTCATCCTGCTGTTTGTTGACAGGCTGCTGCCTGAAATACAAAGAGGCACCAATACATCTGTTCTGTGGAACTTGGCAGAACCCCTCCACCCCCCACCCCCCACCCACACACACACACACACCCCTGAGGATTTGGTACATTCCATATACGGTTGTGAATGGAAATTTGGTTGGTACCACCCACTCGGTTCCCTGTGGAGGCTTCAGGAACACAGGAACCAACGGTTGCCAGGACAACCAGAAACATCCCAGAAAGACTTGGTATAAAGCCCAGGAGGTAAAGAGACATAAAGAGGAATATATCAAAGAAATATGAACTAACTTCATATTTAGGGACTTTCTTACTGTTTGTGTTCGGCAGCGATCAAAGAAAAATAATGAAAGATGAGAATATTAAAGTCTGCAGGAATGATGAGGACCTTTTACTTTTTCCTCCAAACATACAGAAATTCCACTTTGTTAGACAGAAGAAGGAAAATTGAAATGTGATTAGAAACATAAAGTCAGCAGCACGTTGTGATCTTGGATCCTTGATGAGGTGTCGCTGCACTGTAACTGATGATTGACACATGGTTCATATATCATTTACTCGTGTTGTACAGCTGAACCAGAGACAGTGACGGCGCCCACCAACCTCCGTTTACTGTTGCTGCTCAGTCCTCATTATTATTTGTGTTATTCCTGAATTATCATCATTATTAACTGTAACAACACGGTTGACGGTGCTCACAGTCTCAGACAGGAGGTACTTTATTCTGCAGTTCAGTCATCATTAAATTGAACTCTTCTATTTCCAGATAAACACAGTCATCATAAAAAAGAAAAGTGTTGGTAGTAGTGAGGATGTGTTGTTGATGACAGAACAGTGAACGCATCATCTCATCCCAAAACGACTCATTCCTGATGAGCGACAGACGTCTGTGAGCAGGAATGGCCTGAATGAGCAGAAACATGATTCATTGATCTGATGAACGTCTCACTGAATTATTATCTTCATGAATAAAGTGTGATGTTCTTAATGTGGAACAACAAAAATATCCTGCTTGATAACTGAAATGAAGTGAAAGTATTTTTCTTCAAAACAAAACAAAACGAGCTGATATTAAAAATCAAACCAGCTTTTCAACTAAAAACTCTTCAAATGGAATTAAAAGAAGGAAAAATTAGTTTTGTTTTTATTGGTATTGAATTAATTAGATTAAATCCTTTATATTTTTATTTCTTGTTCCAGCTGCACCTGTCGAAGGTCGTGTTCTCTGATCTTTTCATTTTGAGTCCACCTGATTTCCTGTTTTATTTTGTGTCTCCTCTTGTTTCCAGGAAGTTGACTTCCTGTCTAATCACAAACCTCCACCCTCAATGTCTCCACCTCAATGTCTCCACCTCAATGTCTCCACCTCAATGACTCCACCTCAATGTCTCCACCTCAATGTCTCCACCTCAGGAAGGTTCTGCAGGGAGTGAAATGATCCGGATGTTTTTCTGTTGAACCGTTTTCTCTCATCTGTCTCAGCGATCTGAAGCAACATGTGGTCCTCGAGGCTGCAGTACTTCTGAGGAGTTCAGGGGGAACAGAAAGTACAGTTAAACCCAGTTAAACCACAGCTGCCATTCAAAGACAGACGAGATGCAACAGTGGACCTGCATGTGGTGAGAGTGAGTAAGAGGGTGAGGTTGTGGTGAAGGAGACACAACAGTGAGCACTATCATGAATAAACACCAAGACATCCACAGTTACATAACCTGACCGGCTCCTGCAGACACCAACAGAGTCCGGAACGCTCCACATACCTGCGGTCCAACACGGTACACGATAAGAGTTGCAGGGATTCAACAGATAACACACGCAGGTCTGGATCATCCGCAGCAACACAGCAGAGACATGAGGAAGCACGCAGAACTTCACAACTTTAAACGTGAACGTGTCAAGGATCTCCGTCTTCAGGGCTCTTTGCACTTTGAATTAATATCCAGGTGAAAGAAAAAGGTCCAACGAGCACGATCTCTCCAAAGTTCTCCAGAGAGATGAGTTGGACTGTGATGTGTTCAGGTCCATGTGGTGTAATCAACACTAACACGGTACAAAGTATTTACGGTACTCTGCAGCTGCTTCTTTTAATGTCACAGCAAGATGGCTGCAGGAAGATCACGCAGAATATTTAGTCGATGAAAGGCTGAAAATGAATCCAGGCTGGAGTTTGTAGAGACCGACACAGGTGACAACACTTCACCTGAACGAGCCTCCTGGCTGCAGGCGCACAGGACGTAACACTGTGCAAGTCAAGTTCTAACACCTCCACCCCACCCCCCCACCCCCACACACACACCACCCCTCCCTACCTGCACAGGTGAGTGATTCACTGTCTCTCCTGACCACCTTTGCACCACCCATAAGGGCCAGTGAGTCAGTGTTTGGGAGAGTGAACAGTTTGGTAACAAAGATGTCTGAGACAGAAGACAAAACAGACGATGGCAGAGGGAAGTCTGGTGGCCTTAATGGTAGCCTGGTGACGCTGCAGCCTGGTGACGCTGCAGCCTGGTGACGCTGTAGTCTGGTGACGCTGTAGTCTGGTGACGCTGCAGTCTGGTGACGCTGTAGCCTGGTGACGCTGCAGTCTGGTGACGCTGCAGTCTGGTGACGCTGCAGTCTGGTGTGCTGTAGCCGCTGCAGTCTGGTGACGCTGTAGCCTGGTGACGCTGCAGTCTGGTGACGCTGTAGCCTGGTGACGCTGTAGTCTGGTGACGCTGTAGCCTGGTGACGCTGTAGCCTGGTGACGCTGTAGTCTGGTGACGCTGCAGTCTGGTGACGCTGTAGTCTGGTGACGCTGCAGTCTGGTGACGCTGTAGCCTGGTGACGCTGCAGTCTGGTGACGCTGTAGCCTGGTGACGCTGTAGTCTGGTGACGCTGTAGCCTGGTGACGCTGTAGTCTGGTGACGCTGTAGCCTGGTGACGCTGCAGCCTGGTGACGCTGTAGTCTGGTGACGCTGCAGTCTGGTGACGCTGTAGTCTGGTGACGTTTGAATGTGCTGAGATCGGTGTCTGATCGGTCTGTCAGGTTCCTCCTGGTTAAAGTTGTGTTGCTGGTGTCGGTCTGCTTCTTCTTCATTCATTCTAAACTGACAACCTGCTGCACCACAGAGGCTTTAAAGGAGATCAGAGAAGCTGCTTCAACTGTCACCTTTATATTTTCTATCCCTCCTACTTCACTGCTGCACTCTGCATCTGTGTTCACCAAAATACCAAACGCATCAGCAGCATCTCTTCTGTCTGCTAGACGCTGCAGATGGAAACAAGCCCACGGTGTGTTGGAGGTGTTCAACCATTCACAGCTCCTCATCAAAGCTGCTGTGTGGGTTCACTGAAGAGTTGACAGACCTCCATCAGTCTGTTCCCAGCAGATCTATTCACTCACAAAAAAAAGGTTTTCTGACTCGAACCATCTGGGAAGACATATTGACCCTCCAACATATCAAAATCTACCAGAGTGGAAACGCCTGTTTGAGTTCTTCCTAAAGATAGTTCTTCATCTGGAGCTTTAATTTTAATGTTCTTCGTCATCCCAGAGTCCTGCTCTCTCTCGTCATCCAGCTGCTGCTCCCGCTGACTCGCCCTCCTCATAAGTGGACATGATCAGACAACAGCCAGCCGGAGGACCAGCCTCACGTCTGCGTTGGTATCTGAGAGTTTGGAGATTAGCACCCACCGACCCAAACACACACGGTACCAGCTGAAGAAACTTTGGAACACTCAACACCACCATGGACACGTTCCACACCGGTAGAACATGCTATCAATAGAGCTCTAATCAATAAGGGCCTCTCCAACTACAGGCAGTTCCCACCCAGGTTCACCATTAGGGGGCAGCAGGTGGTGTGGAGCGATACATCTGGGAAAGAATAACAAAGTTTAAAAGAGTATTGTCTTTGCTTTTACAATGTACTTGAAGAGACGAGCTGTCAATCAATTGGACTTGGGCAGGCTTTGCACTGACTTAAGTCATGTATATCAAATAAAACACAAGATGATGTAAGAAGAACGTGAGCTGGAAAAGTAAATCCAACTTATCTGACCACAGTCTGACAACAAGATCCATCCGCTGGTCACGAACATGGACTCTCCTGTCGGATCAGGAACCAATCAGAAACCTCCAACAGTGACAGTGAACCCCTGCCGATGGTTCGGCCCACTTCTATTCTGTCCACCTGCTGACAGGTGACAGTCCTCCATCACGGATTCATCCTCACTACAGTACTGCTGATGAATGTCTTTAATAACTGTTGGACACGTATCTGTGTGAGTAGCAGGAAGTTTCTCTGTGATCAGCTGATCTGCTGATCACGTATACAGTTTTCATGGATGAATTCATGTTCTTTAAATGTGTATTAAAATACAGAAACTACTGAAGGCCTCCCTGCTGTGATTCACCTCACAGCTCTGAGACAACCATGACCTTCGACCTCGGCCAGCGTCCCTCCACAAACCCCATTACAGTAAAGTGAGGGAACACAGTGTTAGTAATAGACTGCCCCCCCGCCCCCCGCCCCCCTCCATTACTCAACATGCTGGTTTCCCGGCTGTCATGGAAAAACTGTGAGTGAAGAAGAGCTCCATGTATTTATAAATCTTAGTCACTCCTCCCATGAAGCACTTCCCCTGAGGAGAAGCCCTCCGACCCCCCCCCCCCCTCCATATGAACAACACACAGAGGAACAATGTGGAAAACTATGAGGCAGCAGAAGCTGGTCCCCTGTGATCATATGAAGGGAGGAAAGTTCGAGGGGCTCCAACACAAAACAATCACCTCGTCTTCAGATGATACTTTTGGTTTTTTAAAGTTAGTTTACAAGAAATCAACACAGACTTTGAGAAGGATTCATAATCATAATGATTATATTAAGTTCCAGTGTATTAAAATATCTGTAAATATCTGGTATTTAATAAAAGTGGTATTTAAAAGGTTCTCAGACTGTTGTGCAGTGAGAGGATCAGCAGTGTTCATGACTCGGGACGTGTTTCCAGAGTCTCACTGAGTCTTTTCTTGGACCGTTTCTCTCCATCAGGACGAGTGACGCAGAAGGAAACAGGAAGCTGGATAAGAACCGTCCACACGCTGTCACAGAGTTCAGCTATGAAATGACACATTTCCACTCTGAGAAAAGCTGCTGGTGATGTCACACGTCAACAAGCATCAGAACTGCACATATTCAACTCTGCTGACGATCAATAAGTTCTATTTATCCATGAAAGCTGATCAAGCAAATCTGATCCAAGATCTGATCCAGACTCTGATCCAGACTCTGATCCAGGATCTGATGTCTGGCAGACCGAGCATGGTCTTCATTCCTGACGATGTTTCATTGCCATGCGGTCGGACAGGAGGAAGCTGAGGAAGGTTAGTAACAGGAAGTTACTCACGGAAAATGAAAGTTACTCACAGAAGAAAATATCTGTGTTTTCTATTTTAAGAAATAATAATAAATGTTGTAAAGTTTGCACATATTTACCAGTTTAATCTGCAGGCATGAGAAACAGAGAGATGACAGTTATTAATCAAAGTTATCAGTAGGATCTCCGATAGTTTATTTTATGCTGTTTGATTTCGGATTGTGTAATCAGGAGATTTTTACAGTTATGAAACTCTGTGGTTGATAACATATCTCAGGAAGCATGACAGGGGAAGGCAGTGCTTCCTGAATTTAGGATCTTTGTCCAAAAGACATTAATAAAATAAAAATAAAGAATTGTAAAAATAAGTCAAAGTCTTCTTTTTCTTATCTTTCAGCTCAGTCTTCCTGAACTGACGGAGACATCAACACCTGTTAGGCGACAAAATCAGTCTTCAAACCTTCAGCTGCCTCGTGGTCTTCATCAGCGGCTCAAACTGGCTCTGATGCATTATAATAGATTATTTTACATTACTTCTATCACAAGGAAGTAATAAAAATAATTCTGGTTGATGATACAGACATCATTAATGAATCATTAAAAAACTGCAGTCGTTATCGTCATATCATCGCAGCGTCCCTCTCTGAAAGCTACAAGAGGGTTTTAGATTTGTTAGGAATATATTAGCAAGCGATCCACAGACTAAAAGCACAGATGTGTTTTCCTCACAGCCAACATACTTCACAGCTAAAACTAGAACAGATGTACAGTTTCACCACTGACTGTCAGATGGAGCAATCTTAGTCTCAGACTACAACAACAACAAAATATGAGGTAATCATAATCAAACATTGAATTTACACTTTTCACTAACAAAAACCAACCACACTGGGGGGCTTAATGTTTGGACAGGCTCAATAAGATCAGTAACTCTGACCAGCTGCAATAACCGTCAGTACATGTACCATAACGATTGGTACTGTAAACATACCAATGTGAATCATCGCTGACCACGTGTCATCACGTTTATAAACAATTATGTCGTCGGCGTGCAGCAGATGGCGCCGTGGCTTAGTTGGTTAAAGCGCCTGTCTAGTAAACAGGAGATCCTGGGTTCGAATCCCAGCGGTGCCTTTTCACATCTGTCTTCCTCACTGTATTGTTATTTTCTTAAATAGATTCCTTTAATTTATTTTTCAAATTAAACGTAAATTATTTGGAGTTCAATTTGTTTAGTTCCAATTACTGTTACCAAATTCATTCATTACTTCCGTGTTTTCACAAATCAACAACAAAATATGAATATGAATCTGGATAGTCTGGAAAAGGAGGTGGAGAGGAGGACGCTGAACAAACTATTATCCATATTGGATAATCCTGACCACCCTCTCCACCTGCTGCAGGGACAGAGGAGGACGTTCTCCAAAAGACTCCTCCAGCTGCTGTCACAAGGACAGATACAGGAGATCATTCCAGATACAGGAGATCATTCTAGATACAGGAGATCATTCCTGATACAGGAGATCATTCCAGATACAGGAGATCATTCCTGATACAGGAGATCATTCCTGATACAGGAGATCATTCCTGATACAGGAGATCATTCCAGATACAGGAGATCATTCCTGATACAGGAGATCATTCCAGATACAGGAGATCATTCCTGATACAGGAGATCATTCCAGATACAGGAGATCATTCCTGATACAGGAGATCATTCCTGATACAGGAGATCATTCCAGATACAGGAGATCATTCCTGATACAGGAGATCATTCCTGATACAGGAGATCATTCCAGATACAGGAGATCATTCCTGATGATCATTCTAGATACAGGAGATCATTCCAGATACAGGAGATCATTCCAGATACAGGAGATCATTCCTGATACAGGAGATCATTCTAGATACAGGAGATCATTCCAGATACAGGAGATCATTCCTGATACAGGAGATCATTCCTGCCGACCGCAATACTGTACAATAACTCACCTCTGGCAAAATAATACGGTTGACTGTGTTTCTTGGTTGTTTGCATATAATATATATAGATATATATACTGTACTGTATATACTGTGCATTTTATATTATATTTATATTTTATATTTTTTACTGCAATTTTATTGCTTTTCTATTATTCTATTATTATCTGATTGCTTCTGTATGCTGCTGTAGCGAAAACATGTCCCCTCGGGGATTAATAAGGTAACTACCTAACCTAACCTAACCTAACAAGTTCCTGAGTTATTTATAGTCACAGAATGTATGTTCAATGACAGCAAACATGAAAAATAATAAAGAACCACGCTGCGAGCAGGGTTCGAACCTGCGCGGGAAGATCCCATTGGATTTCAAATCCAACGCCTTAACCACTCGGCCATCGCAGCGAGACGCCCAATGACGTCATACCGGCCGATTTTTACGATACGATTCATGATATCGGTGTGCTTAATTGTATGTTTCTGTCCCTTTGCAGGAGGACAGACTGAGTCCAAACTGAAATGTCCCTTTATACTTGGACGACGACTTAGAGGCCGGACCGTAGGTTCCCCACAGCGGAGCCTGTTAAAGGTTGGGAGTTGCAGTGCCAACACTCGGTAATCAGCGCAGGTGACCCGCCTCTTCCTCTGCAGCAGGCAGCGTCTCTCACTACCTCTCTGTCGTGTCACTAATGTCTTTCACCTCACCTGGACGGCCGCTGTCGCTCTGACTGAACTCTGCAGAACAACATTGAAGAGACGAGGTGAACACGGCTGGAACCGACCGCTCGGCTTTTGTCTTGTAAAACTGTGTTGGCTCCTCGTGATCCTCAGAAAACAACGACCAGCGGTCGTAACCTCGTCCGTCCACGAGGGGGCAGTCCCGTCATGGATCAGGGCTGCTAGGTTGGGTCAGCGGGAGGGCTGTTCTGCCTGTGATTGGTTGTTCCAGCAGGATGAAGGGGAATCAGAGCCGAGCGTGTTTGAGACGGAAAGGAAGGAACCAGTTTGGGATGCGTTCAAGGCTTTTCTCTCACTTGGAGGTCAGAACTTTCCCACTTCCCAGCTGCCCATCAACGCACCACCCACAGCTGTTTCAGCTCTTCACCCTGTCATCATCAGGGTCAGCCAGCATCCACCTGTCGGAGCACCTGTCTGTTGGCTCTTCGTACCATCTTCACAGTAGAAATACTGAAATTAAAACAGTATTTTAAAGAACTGCAATTCAGATTCCCTCCATCATACTGAAACCACACAGAGATTACTGTGGAGGACACACACACACACACACACACACACACACACACACACACACACACACACACACACACACACACACACACACACACACACACACACACACACACACACACACACACACACACACACACACACACACACACACACACACACACACACACACACACACACACACACACACACACACACACACACACACACACACACACACACACACACACACACACACTCACACACACACACACACACACACACACACACACACACACACACACACACACACACACACACACACACACACACACACACACACACACACACACACACACACACACACACGACTTGTATTGATGATGCTATCTTTGTATGATGAAGGTCCATCACCACCTACAGATCAGCTGTTTAAAGGTTGTTTATCTATTTTACATGATGCTCTAACAGAAGTCTTCAGGTGACTCATTTGACGATGCACATGACGATGATTAGATGAAGGTCGTTATTGGCCATTTCAGTGAATGAAACATGTCACAGTGTTTATTAACTGTGAAGCACTTTGACTGATGTTGAATTTCAACCAAATCACTTTGCACTCCTCTTGTTTCAGTCATCAGAAAGCACACCGTCCAAGTGTTTGCTGCTCTTTACACCCAGGTGACTCACAAACCTAACCATCAGAAAAGGTTTTCAGATAATATATATTTTACTCTGAAGAGTCATAATGGACTTTGGTTAGGAGGCTTTTCATGGGATTTATTGAGCCACCGAGCTGGTGCCCCACCTCAGGAGGTCTTCCAGTCCAGTATCACTGGTGGAGAAAACCTCAGTCAGTTAAACATTACTACTCAGATCATCTTTGTCTTTTCAACGTGTCATTTAATGAGCTTATGAACATGTAAGACCATAAAAACACATCAATAATGCAGAATCCTCCACTGTTTCTTTGGTTGTTCAGTAGAATCATATCCACATGTTCCAAACACCTGGAACAGGACACGCCTCCAACAGCACCATGTGACCCCTGATTTCACAGATTTACATGGAGCTCCTTCTCTTCCTCACATTTTTACTGTAAACTCTGCAGTCTTCCTCCTCCACCTCTCGTCTTTGGCTGAAATGTTTGACTAAGAAGTTTTGATTGAGATATAAAGTGGTTGCTAGGATCAGTGTGTGTGTGTGTGTGTGTGTGTGTGTGTGTGTGTGTGTGTGTGTGTGTGTGTGTGTGTGTGTGTGTGTGTGTGTGTGTGTGTCTGGGTGTGTGTGTGTGTGTGTGTGTGTGTGTGTGTGTGTGTGTGTGTGTGTGTGTGTGTGTGTGTGTGTGTGTGTGTGTGTGTGTGTGTGTGTGTGTGTGTGTGTGTGTGTGTGTGTGTGTGTGTGTGTGTGTGTGTGTGTGTGTGTGTGTGTGTGTGTGTGTGTGTGTGTGTGTGTGTGTGTGTGTGTGTGTGTGTGTGTGTGTGTGTGTGTGTGTGTGTGTGTGTGTGTGTGTGTGTAATGGAGGGAACTTATCTTTATAACCATTCTCTCATTGGAAGATCTCCAATTTCCTGCTACACAAAGTCTTAAAGGTCACCACTCAACCTCAAAGGACCATTATTATCAAATCATACTTCATATTCATAACCCCTGATATCATTTTTAATACCCACTTTTACTTCAGCTCTCTGAGTATTGTATGTGATGATTTACAAATCATATAAACTCATATTTATATGAGGGGCAGCACGGTGGTGCAGTGGTTAGCACCGTCGCCTCACAGCAAAAAGGTTCCGGGTTCCAATCCGGTCCTGGGCCTTTCTGTGTGGAGTTTGCATGTTCTCCCTGTGCTTGCGTGGGTTCTCTCCGGGTTCTCCGGCTTCCTCCCATCATCCAAAAACATGCACCTCAGGTCAGGTTACCTGGCGCCGCGCTAGTGGCAGCCTGCTGCAGCATCTCCCCCCTGAGAGCCCCCCTGCTGTAGTGAAGACATTTCCCCTCGGGGATTAATAAAGTGTATAAAATCAAATAAAAAAATTAAAAAAAATATTTGATTGAAAATAGACCAAAGACAACATATCAAATGTTAAAACTGAGAAATGTTATTGTTTTATGAGAAATATCTGCTTATTTTGATTTATCCCAGACAACGTCTCTTTCAGTGAAGGTCTTGTTTATTTCAGCAGAACAACGTCCAACCACATTCTGCACGTATTCCAACAGCATGGCTCTCTAGTAGAAGAGTCCGCTGATAAACTGGCCTCCTGCAGTCCAGACCTGTCAATCATTGAAAACACCTGGAGCATCAGGACATGAACAATACAACAAAGGAGACCTTGAACTGTTGAGCAGCTGGAATACCATATCAGGCAAGAATGGGACCACATTTCACTTTCAAAACTCCAGAAACTGGTCTCCTCAGTTCCCAAAGGTTTCCAGAGTGTTGTTAAAAGAAGAGTTGATGCAGCTCAGTGGTGAACATGATCCTGGAACAACTTATAGAGATGTGCTGCTGACATCAGATTCAAAATGAGCAGATATTTATCAGAAAACAATAAAACATTTGATATGTTGTCTTTGGTCTGTTATCCATCAAATATGGGTTTACATGATTTGCAAATCATCACATTCTGCTTTTGTTTACATGTTTCACAGTATCTAAACTTTTCTGGAAACGGGGCTGTGAAGCGTTTTATTTTGAATCGGCTCACGGTTGTAAAGCCGTCGTCCTGCTGATCAGATGAAGCTCAGCAGTGTGAGCGTCACTGATGGAACGAGACAAAGGTCAAAGTGCACATGGAAGGTTTAGTCAGTGTGGTTGCTGTGGAAAAATAAGTTTGATGACAAAATACAGTGTGTAAGTAGCACACTGTAACAAAGGTGATGGTGCTGAAAATACTGATCCACCACAGGACAGAAAAAGACCAAGACAGAGGACATTATTTAAAGTTTGACACTGAAGTCTGAGGATTCAAATTCCAACTATTCCAACTGTGTTGCTTGGTTTCAGTAATATTATGATTGTTTGAATGAATCCTTCCTTCACAGTCTGAGCAGATGAGTACATGCATCCATCCGAGGGTGGAAGGTGGCGAGCGCTGCCGTCTCTCTGCGTGGAGAGTCTCCAGAACAGTCTTCATATGTTGGTGACGGGTGTTGACTGTGAAATGTGGATATACTAGATAGATATATGTCTACAACAAAGGGCCTCCCAAACTTCTGCTGTGAGATATTTAATGTCATACACACTGTCCTCAGGGGACGGTTCCTTCATGCTTATTGGTCGACAGCAGTCCACATGTTCTCGGCCGCGTCCATCAGCTGGTGGTGAAGGTCTGTAGGAAGCAGGAACACCAACCAACAGGTTGGCGCTGAGACACCCCAGTGAGAGGTTCGACTTTCTCTCTGAATACATGTCCATATTCATCCTCTGCTGAGAGGGTGTGTCCCTGCGATCAAAGTGTTTGTTTATTACGTAATGAGCTGTGTAATGTCTCAGTTTGGTATTATAATATTTGATGGACATCCCCACCCTCCCTGTGACCTGCTGATACTTCAACAAGCACACCTACAAACTCACACCCAGAGGACACACCCTGTCCCTATCGCTCAGTTACTCATTTACACATTTGGCAACATCGCAACCCCTGTCATCCCCCCCCCCCCAACACCTCCCATGCATCCATTGTGGTTTCCTAAAAGCACTCCTCTGACCCGTCCTCAGCCTCTATATAAGACCTCTGTATCCTACTGCTAACCAGCAGGTAACCATGAGTACATTCAACTTCCTCATTCTGCTCTTATGGATGTGGAGCTGCAGAGCAGGACAGGTGCAGCACAGGTGAGTCACTGCCCAGAAATGAGCAGGTCCTTTTTGACATTGACGGTTGGTGGTTCAATCCCTGGTTCTTCCTGTCCTCTTGATGAAGTGTCCTTGGGCAAGGCACTGAAGCCCAGGCTGCTCCCGACGCCAGATGACAGTCGTGGGAGGCAGAAATGATTTGAGTGCTTTACAGACTGCTGAGGTAATAAAGTCCTTTAAGTGCAGACCATTTAATAATAATTTAATCTATCAGGAATAACTGAGTTTTTTTTTAGTCCTGATGATGAATCTTTTGTCAATTGAGTTGCTAATCATTCAGGTTGCTGCAGTTATACTTCTATAACTGATCCAGAAGTGTGTTCCAGTATTCAGGACTGTCTTTATTGAGCTGGTAAATATTAGCCAAAAGTGCTGTTTCCATTTCAGACTGATTAATCTGAAATATGATATCGATTTTAGATCGACCTTCTGGTTGAAAACAGCTGTTCTGTGGTGTCAGAGTGACAATGCCTGATGTGATATACAATTTATGGATATTATGTGGTATTTTTATTTGATGTCATAAAATACTTATTCTGATTATAACTGTTAACACTCCAGTTACTTTGTTTATAAATTTTTTTTTTTAATTAATATTTTAGTTAAGTCGTGTGAATTTCATGAATTAATTACTAACTTTAAATGGTCTGCACTTGTACGGTGTTGTTTTATTTCTGCAGTCCACAAAGCGCTCTACACTGTTTCATTCACTGATTAACACACCGATGGCGACAGATCTCCCGACGGGGCAACTTGGGTTCAGTGTCTTGGCCAAGGACACTTCAGCATGTGGACGGAAGGAAGCAGGGATTGAACCACCAACCTGCTCCACCTTCTGAGCCACAGTCGCCACTCAACTTCAACTGATTGATGTTTATTTCTAATCGTTGCGTTGTTGGTTCTGATAATGTGAATCTGTTGAAATTACCTCGGGAGATTTATATCCTGTTTCTGCTTTCAAGCTGCAAACTTGATTCCAGTATTTTCCTCCTCCTTCCTTTGTGAATTAAAAATAGATAATTGATCGTTGGTAACAGTTGGATATACCTCATACATGATGTCTTTTTCTCTTTTACAGCTTGGAGGAAAGCAACAGAGAAGATGGTATGTTGGTTTTAATTATCCAGTAAACTGTTTGCTTTAGAAGAACTTGAATGACATTCTCACTCAGTAGAGACAGAAAAACAGCATGTGATCCACTGCATCTGTCCTCGGGATGGATGAGGACTTTACCTCTTTACAGCTACTTATCCTCAGTAACCATCACCACCAACACTTTCAGTCAGCCAGAGTGTGTTCAAGCAGCCCACACATACACAGCAAACTACAGACATGTCCGTCCTCATGTTGTTCAGTGAATTCAAATTTATGTTGTAAGAAATCGTTCCTTTTTCTATCAATCCCGAACGCAGTCTAAGATGGTGTGGTGTCATATTTAAACTTAGTTATGATATTAAGCTAGCAAGCTTTAAATGTATTCTTTTGGATTAATTAGATCCTTCCAATTTGTTTCAAAGTTTGTGTCCTTGAATGCCAAAGTCGGTTTCACGATCCATTGATCAGCGTGTGATCGACAAGGAAACCTTTTCTCAGACGGTGTTCCAACCCTGTTTCCAGAAAAGTTGGGATGCTGTGTAAAATGTAAATAAAAACTGAATATTTTTAATTGAAAATAGACTAAAGATAATATCAAGTGTTGAAACTGAGAAATGTTATTGTGCTATAAAAAATACGTTCATTTTGAATTTGATGTAGGCAACACATTTAAGATAAGTTGTGTAACTAAAAAAAACACCTGTTTGAACAACTCGCAACTAATCAGGTTACCTGGCAACAGATCGGAAACTTTACTGGGTATAAAAAGAGAATTAGTGGATTTCATCGTCTACGGTTCATAATATCATTAAAAGATTCAGAGAATCTGGAGAAATCTCTGAACACAAGGGACAAGGCTGGAAACCAATATTGGATGGTGGTGAGCTTCGGGCCCTCAGGCAGCGCTGCATTAAAAACACACTATTCTGGAGTGGAAATCACTGCATGGGCTCAGGAACACTTGTGAAAACCATCGTCTGTGAACACAGATCATGGCTGCATCCTCCAGGTTAAAGAGGAGAAGAACCATCCAGCTTTTTATCAGCGCTAAACTGGCCTCCTGCAGTCCAGACACGTCACTCATTGAAAACATTTGGCACATTAGGAAATGAGAAATATGACAAAGGGGAGCCTGAACTGTTGAGCAGCTGAAACCAAATATCAGGTAACAATGGGACAACATTTTGTGAAAAACTTTTTGACAGCATTCAATCTCATTCATCTTCCATAACTGTTATTCTTTTGGGATGGTCATTGTCGTTGATAATGATCCAACGAGTTGACCAGAGGTGGAGCAGGGCCCCGCCAGCCAGATCTACTCCCCTGATGCCAGTTGATAATGGCCTTTTAATGGGCTGATCAAACTCAAAGCAGGTGTCCAATAAACATTTTATGCATGAACACTTCTTGGGAAACATTTTGTATTCAACTAAATTAAAAATGTTTCACATAAGGACAAGACTTTAGACACAGAGCTCATGATCACACATGATCATCTAAAGTAAAATGAATTTATTTCAGAAACCTGAAGTTCATCAGTAATGTGTGTAGTGTGTGGATGTATGAGGATGTGCAGATGTAAGAAACAAATTGAAACCAAACCAGAGAGCCAGACTCATCAGGCCAGCTGTTACAGCCTGGAGGACCCAGGTGAACCGCCTCAGCTGACGACCCTCCAGGACAACGGAGAGGCGTCATACTGCTCATACTGGAGATGAACTGTGTAACATCCATGTGTCTGTCTGTCTGTCTGTGATGTGTTCCTGGTTCTGCAGCAGCAGTTCTGGCCTCCTGTGACTTCAACCAGGACAGCGACCCGTTCTGCAGGTTCAGTCAGGACAGCACAGACAACGGTGACTGGACCCGACACAGAGGTTCCACTCCAACGGCTGACACCGGCCCGGGTGGAGACTACCCCGATGGAAGTCAGCATGCTTTATTTAAACTATTCCCTTTCTTACAATGACCGAGCCACGATGGAAACACTGAGGTATGAACATGTGTCCTTCTGTCTGCAGAGGGCTTCTATATCTACCACGAGGCTGACAATGTGGCCGAGGGGCAGAAAGCTCGTCTGCTGAGCCCGACCATCAGCTCAGTGGCCTCTCAGATCTGTGTCCGGTTTCGATACTTCATGTACGGCACAGACAACAAGAACGTTTTGAGGGTTCTGGCGAAATTATCCAGCGGTGAGCAGGAGGTCTGGAAGAAGACTGGTTTCCAGAGTCCATCCTGGCTGGAGGACTCCGTCACCGTGTCCAAACAGAGCGGTCAGAGTCTCACGGTGAGGTCACCTGGTCACTCACATGACATTTCAGAGTTAAAGCTGTTCGTTATGTTAACATCAGTATTCATCACAATGAAGTCTTCAGCACTTTAATAGAAACTGGGGTGGTGAAGCTGGTAACTTAAAAAACAATGATGAGAAATAACTTTTCTCAAATTTAAATTTTGATGCGTGATTTTTCCTTTATTGTGAAATTGGTGTAAAATTTGAATTGTTTAAATGTATGAAATTCATCAATGTGCCTAAATGAATACAGACTGGATTACACTGATTACATCAGACTCCAATCAGTGTACACAAACATGCATAAAGATTATTTTCCAGCAACTTTTATCTCCCTATATTTAACTTTGTCTTTTATAACAGCTGTAAACTGATGTTGGCAGGAAGAGAAGGCTGATTGAGACAAGCTGATGATGAGACTGTGCTGTAAAGTGTGTTCACCACGTCTCCAGCTGTCCCACCCTGAACAATAAACCTGACCTGGTGTCGTAGATTCACACGGAGGTCCTGCTCACAACATGTCAATCAAAGACTGTGTCATGACCACAAGGATGCTTGTGTGTTACTCTGATCAGCTGATGAGATATATTAGGACACTCTAAGCCTGGTGGTGGATGCTGGTCTGTGTACATGGAGACGGTTCTGGTTTTATTTGTTCAGGTTTTGGACATTTGCGTGTCTACAGATGGTGTTCGAGGCTCAGAGAGGCCTCACTGCTTCCTGTGACTCGGCTCTGGACAACATCGTTATCACTAAAGGAGCATGTTACTGTGAGTTCATGCACACACACACACACACACACACACTCTCTCTCTCTGTCTCCGGTGCATCACTGATGTCTAAATGTTTTGATGCAGCTTGTATGTCTGGCTGTGACTTTGACACTGACCTCTGTGACTGGACGACACACATCGACCATCCTGATTTGTTTGGCTTCAGTCAGTGGAACGGACCAACAGACACTGAGGACACTGGACCTGAAGACGACTTCTCCAAACCGGGATGTAAGTGATTTTCCTTTTCTAAGGTTTGTATGGAAATGACTGAATCAGTCTGCCAGAGTGGTGCATTAATAAAATGAGTTCAGACTGAGGGTCCTATTTTAATTTTTGCATCTGGGTCGTAAGTATATACTTGTTTGGTATTTTGGTTACAAAGGTGAAAGCACAACTCTGGCATAGTGGGGAGGTAGGAATAAATAATTAGAAGGTGTCACAGCTGACTTCAGTCATGAATTAAATAAGCAAAGCTGCTGTGTATGTAAACTGCTTTAACCTTTAGTGTGTAAATGACTCCGTGGTCTCACACAGCTGCTAGATTAATAAACCAGATGAGTAGCTTTTGAACTTTTACCTCTTTATGTGTAATTTAATTATATCTAAAGTGCAGTTAACCTGAGTGTCTTTTTATATATATATATATATATATATATATATATATATATATATATACTAAGATCGGCTGCTGCGTCATGACGCGCTCCAACTGACTGATTTACATCCAGTTCAATAGACAAGCGGCAGCTTCATTTTTATATGCTTAACTGAATCAGAAGGTTGTATTCAAGAAATTGTGTTTTTAATTATTTATGTAAGTGGGATTTAATACATAGAAAATTCACCAAAGCTGTCTGTGGTAATCTGGATAGGTCTGTTCATGTTGGCTCTGCCAACTGACCCTCTTAAAACACACAATCTAAATCCTGTTTACATTTCAGAAATCTTGATGAGTAACCTAAACATGATCATAGACCAGTGACTATTAAAACAGAAACAAAATAAATGCAAATTATCATAGTATTGAGATTAAATCAGCAACATGCTAAAATCTTTATTTAAGTAGTTTAAATTTTATTCTTACCTAAATATACTTTTTGTTTTATTTTGACTCTTCCATGTATAGTCGGTATGTACATGTTGTTGGATTCTATCGAGACTGTCCCTGGAGTCAGTGCTCAGATCAGAAGTCCTTCAGTTAACCCCTCCTCTGGATGTCTGGAGCTCACCTTCCACTACTACCTGTATGGTACCAGCACCACCATGCAGCTCAGCGTCCACACCCTCACCGCAGGTAAACCATGCATTCTTTTGTAATGTCTAGTTGAAGTACAGACAGTAAGGTGGTTTGGCTTGAATTCATTTTTCTGTTCACCAGGTGGAAGTCTTGGACCTTCTCTCTTCACTCTCATGGGGAGCCAGGGTCAAGGCTGGAAACCAGCAGCAGCCCGCTACCTGGGAACTGCTGCTGTTCAGGTAAACACTAGAACTCTGGTTTTCTTTGTGTTTATATGTATGCATATCGGCATACATTAACTTGTCTGCAACATATATGTGCATTTCAGTTTGTGATTGTGGGGACCTATGGAGAAACTCCGGAGACTGATATTGCGGTTGATGCTGTGTGTGTCGTAGCCTGCAGCGGTGAGAAACCAAGAACTCTCAGCACCATCAGAAATATAAAGCAGCTTTATCAGAGACAGATGTTTACATGAGAAATCATCTTTCATTTATAGCTCAGCCAACAACTCCAGGACCCACCACACCAAAACCAACAACTCCAGGACCCACCACACCAAAACCAACAACTCCAGGACCCACCACACCAAAACCAACAACTCCAGGACCCACTACACCAAAACCAACAACTCCAGGACCCACCACACCAACACCAACAACTCCGGGACCCACCACACCAACACCAACAACTCCGGGACCCACCACACCAAAACCAACAACTCCGGGACCAACCACACCAAAACCAACAACTCCAGGACCCACTACACCAAAACCAACAACTCCAGGACCCACCACACCAACACCAACAACTCCGGGACCCACCACACCAAAACCAACAACTCCGGGACCCACTACACCAAAACCAACAACTCCGGGACCCACTACACCAAAACCAACAACTCCGGGACCCACCACACCAAAACCAACAACTCCAGGACCCACCACACCAAAACCAACAACTCCAGGACCCACTACACCAAAACCAACAACTCCAGGACCCACCACACCAACACCAACAACTCCGGGACCCACTACACCAAAACCAACAACTCCGGGACCCACCACACCAAAACCAACAACTCCGGGACCCACTACACCAAAACCAACAACTCCGGGACCCACTACACCAAAACCAACAACTCCGGGACCCACTACACCAAAACCAACAACTCCGCCTCCCACTACACCAAAACCAACAACTCCAGGACCCACCACACCAACACCAACAACTCCGGGACCAACCACACCAAAACCAACAACTCCGGGACCCACTACACCAAAACCAACAACTCCGGGACCCACTACACCAAAACCAACAACTCCGCCTCCCACCACACCAAAACCAACAACTCCGGGACCCACCACACCAAAACCAACAACTCCGGGACCCACTACACCAAAACCAACAACTCCGGGACCCACTACACCAAAACCAACAACTCCGGGACCCACCACACCAAAACCAACAACTCCGGGACCCACTACACCAAAACCAACAACTCCGGGACCCACCACACCAAAACCAACAACTCCGGGACCCACTACACCAAAACCAACAACTCCGGGACCCACTACACCAAAACCAACAACTCCACCTCCCACTACACCAAAACCAACAACTCCGGGACCCACTACACCAAAACCAACAACTCCGGGACCCACTACACCAAAACCAACAACTCCGGGACCAACTACACCAAAACCAACAACTCCCGGACCAACTACACCAAAACCAACAACTCCCGGACCAACTACACCAAAACCAACAACTCCCGGACCAACTACACCAAAACCAACAACTCCCGGACCAACTACACCAAAACCAACAACTCCAGGACCCACTACACCAAAACCAACAACTCCCAGACCAACTACACCAAAACCAACAACTCCGGGACCAACTACACCAAAACCAACAACTCCCGGACCAACTACACCAAAACCAACAACTCCAGGACCAACTACACCAAAACCAACAACTCCAGGACCAACTACACCAAAACCAACAACCAAACCACCAAGTATGTCCTTATATAACTTTGCCATTTATACTGCATTCATGAAGCATTCTTTGTCTTATTTATCTTTTCTTTCTGGTCAGATCCATGTCCTCCTGATGCAGAGTACATCGAGTGTGGTCCAGCTTGTATCCCCACCTGTAAGGAACCCTCCACCAACTGCACCGGCTCCTGTATCACCGGCTGCTTCTGCAAACCAGGGTTTGTCTTCAAGGGACAGCGCTGCGTGCCCCTGGAGAAATGTGGCTGTCTGGATGATGACAACAACTATTATGAGGTCAGATGTCCTGTGCTGTTGGTATTCCTGTTTAATGAAAAGATAAAAGGGCATGACTATAAAGGATGAGTTGTGATATGTGACTTCAGTAACATGTAGTGAACACTCTCAGTAATGATCCTTTGTTGGATGTTGTTTCAGCCCGGCGAGGTCATATTTGGAGACGGCTGCTCAAAGCTGTGTCGCTGTGCAGGAAACTACACTTTGGAATGTGTGGATAACTCCTGTTTCCCCAGTGAGGAGTGTCGAGAGGTGAATGGTGTTGCAGGATGTTATCCTACAGGTAACGATATTTGATATATAAGTGTGTTCTTGAATGTGAGAGTTAAGTTGTAATTGGATAGTTCCTGTTGTGAGATACACCTTCCAAAAAGTAATACTGCACAACTGTGTGACTATCTTCTTTTACATTTTAGCAGAGATATCAGACTGGCTGCAGTTTACTTCGGACATCCTTAAATTCTGTTGAGACCAGGAAACATACTCTAACTGTAAATGTACTCTTTCTCCTTTTTAATTCTCCCTTAGATACGTCCACATGCATTGCATCTGGTGATCCTCACTACACGACCTTTGACAAACGCAAGTACAACTTCATGGGCAACTGCAGCTATCTGATGTCTGCACCCTGTAATGAAACAAGCCTGCCATACTTTGAGGTCCACGCTGACAATGAAAACCGCTACAACCGGCCCACCATCTCCTACGTGAAGGCTGTACACGTGTACGTACACACGGTGAAGATTTCCATTCTCAAAGGCGGCACGGTGCAGGTATGAAACGAGGGAACCAACACTGTTGTTTGACAAGCAGGGAAGGTTGAATTGTCTGTCCTCAGTGACTACTCATTACCTTATTAACACCTGGTTTTTCTCCACACAGGTGAACGGGACCAACGTCAACCTGCCAGTGACTCCGTCGCCTGGAGTCTCGGTGTTCAAGTCAGGGAAGCACTACACTGTGTCCATGAACTTTGGTGTAACTGTTCGCTATGATGGAAACCACTTCATGGACATCAAAGTGATCAAAGAGTGAGCGAAGACTGAACACACGCTGTCGCCTCCGACCGTCTTTACATGTGTTTGTCATTCTGGAATAATGGTTGAATCTTTCTGAACGGAAAACAAGTGAATGAGAAGTTATAAACAGTAGAACAAGGTGGAAGATGAGTCTCTAAGCTGCTGCTCTGTTTGTACCCTGCAGCTATAAGAACATCCTGTGTGGACTGTGTGGAGATTACGATGGAGATACTAAAGATGACTTTCGTAAACCGGATGGAAACTTGACCAGCAGTGCCAACGACTTCGGACACAGCTGGAACAGAGATCCAGAGTGAGGACTGCACAGACACAAGCACACTTCATCTAAACGCTCTATCTGCACAAATCAACCATTTACCTCCACACAGCTCTGTTTCTAAATCAAACAAGAGATGAAAAATGTCCCAGTTCTCAAAGAAAAACTGCTGGAATAAAATGGAGAGCAGAATTTTATTTTTTGTGAAAAGAAGCAGGATGAAATAACATTTCATAAAACTGACCTGAGTTTTATAATGTGTTCACAATTTATATCTAATGTGTTTTATCTATTTGATTATTTAACTTTAATTGACTTTGTGTGTCGGCAGGTGTAATAAGAAGCCCAACACCACCATCCCCAGCTGTGATCAAGATGACGAGGACCTGTACAAGAGCTCTGGATACTGTGGCATGCTGCTGGACAAGAAGGGTCCCTTCGCTGCGTGCCATCCCAAAGTCAACCCCAATGTACATGCATGCACACAAATATGAATCAGCCTCCTGTTCTGATGTTTTAATGTCTTTCCCTGAGTTTGTTAGTAATAGTGTGTTTATCCTGCTGCAGAAATTATGATACTGTGTTCGTTACCTTCAGTAGGTGGTTTTCTGCTTCTGATGATAGTCTAAATTAACGAAGCAGCAGGACAAAGAACAGAATTAGAGTTTCTGGTTTAAGACAGTGACTCTGAAGTAAGTATTGCATTTCCTGTGTGTCTTCAGGATTACTTTAGGGACTGTGTCTTTGACTTGTGTGAGTTGGATGGAGCCAAGCGGATCCTGTGTGAAGCCATCGAAGCCTACGTCAACGAATGCCAGGACCGTGGGGTCGACATCGGTCCCTGGAGGAACCAGACCTTCTGCCGTAAGTGTTGGACTGGATGGAGAGATGAGAGCTGCAGGGATGTAGGATGGCGAAGGTGGAGGCAGCAAGGGAGGGGCGTCCTGACAGTCAGTCAGGTTACATAATTTAGTGCTCTAATAACTGTAACCTGACTGCACCACAGGCCTGTCAATCAAACAGACACGCCCCCAAAAACAGGTCTTCTTGAATCTTCTTTTCTAATGAATGAGGGATTATTTTCAGATGGACCTCCAGAAAACTAAGAAGAAGGAGTGACTTTAGCTAACAACACCGAGATAACTGATGGACACATTTTATTCACTTTGGATTTGATGAGAGAAGTTGAATGGGAGTCTATGGAGCCGGAGGCTTTTTGGAGCCGACCTCTAGTGGCACTCGCTGGTATTGCAGCTGAAGACACTTCTGGATCAGAACCATTTATAGACCAGAAGCTACGAACACTTTTATGTCTGAGTTCTCAGCTGTCCTTTAGCATCTTCTTAAAAGGCTGAAACTTTTAATGTCAGTTAGGAAAGGCTTCTAGATGTAAGATCAGGTACTCTGAGAAATTAGGCAGCGCATGCTTCTGTTCCACACCATCACTGACCTCAGCCTGCTGTGCCCCCCCCCCCTCCAGCACTGAAATGCCCCCACAACAGCCACTATGAGGTGTGTGCAGACGCCTGTCAGGACACGTGTTCTGTGAAACCTCCATCCTGTGGTGGGTCCTGCTCTGAGGCCTGCGTCTGTGATCCCGGCTACGTCCTGAGTGCCGGCATGTGCGTCAAGAAGAGTTCGTGTGGCTGTGAACACACCAACGGGCAGTATTACGAGGTACCGTGAAGTGTGTGTGTGTGTCCTTTATTAATTTAGTTGGACATCTTTAAAACATTTACAACACCAGCCTCTGTACTGACCCTGCTACTCCCCTGATTGGTCGACTGTGTGTCTCAGCCCGGAGAGGAGTTCTACGTGGAGGGCTGTCAGCTGAAGTGTCGGTGTGACGCTCCCTTCGTCACCTGTGTGGCCTCTGAATGCCCCCCGATGCACGAGTGTAAACTCCAGAACGGAGAGCTGGACTGCTATCCTACAGGTGAGTGAACACTGCACCTCTGGACAGCCGCTACCAGAACTAAAGAACCAGTCTGTCTTCGAATATGGAGAAATCTGAAGCGTTAGATGGAGCGGTGGAGGCTCAGACCCGGTTCCTGGAGTGGATCTGGTCCTGGTAATAGCAGGCTAGGTTCTTCTGGAGGACCTTTACTGAGTGCTTCAGGCTACTTGTTGTCTCTCTCAGGCTCTCAGGACTGCGTGGTCTCTGGAGATCCTCACTACAACACGTTTGACAAGAAGTTCTTCAGCTTCATGGGGACATGTACCTACACGCTGGCCAGAACCTGCAGGAACAACACGGGTAGGAACCAGTTCACACACTCACTGATGCAGGTTCCATTTTCACTTCACATTCAGTCAGTCTCCACCGAACTGTGGACCAAGTTTAGATAAGAGCACGAAAGGTTTCTTATTATCATCCAATAATTCTTAGTTTGTTTTTTGTAAATATCAAACCCCAATTAGTCCGAATTAAATTGAAATGATATGTTTACAATGACAAATCATAACATAACAGGAAACTTTAACATCACAGAGAAACCCAACAGTTCAACATGATCAACAGGAGGAAGAAACCTCCAACAGAACAACAACCACAGATCAGATACTTATATTCTGGTGGCGTGCAGCACGCTGAGAAGCTGTGTGGAGATAATATGGTTCGATGAGGTCTTTAAGATACGATGGAGTCATAAAGTGTTGAAGTAACAACTGCACGGACAAATGTTTCAGCATCACTCTCGGACAGGATGTTCCTTATTCTGACGATATCACAGGTGCTAAGAGCAACACATCCACATATCCACCTCAGATCAGACGTCTCTACACTTCAGGATAAATAGACGTAGAGGTCATTTGTCCAAATCACTCCCCATCCAGGACGAAGCCTGAGGCCCATGTGGGTTGTTATAAATTCACATGAATGTATGTGCCTGTAAATGCAGTAACTGAATTTGGGTTCTAAATGTTTTCCAGTTGTTAGTCATACCCCATATGTTGCCATGGAAACCGATATCACAAACAAAAGGTTTGATATTTTAGAGTGAATTGACCCCCAATATGAACACATGTTGATTCCATGTTTTATTTAGATGGTAACTTGTGTTCCACCAGAGGGTGACGGCATCACTGTGGTGCCAGTAAACATTCAAACACCCTCCGAGTGATGCTGCTTCATTAAACCGGTGTTTCTGCTGAGCAGGTCCCTGGTTCTCTGTGGAGGGGAAGAATGAGCAGAGAGGCCTGCCAGGTGTGTCGTACCTGAGGAAGCTCTACGTCACGGTGAACGGGATCACAGTGACCCTGATGAAGGCCAGGAGGACCCTGGTCAGTACGGATCACATTCACACACACACACACACTCTGAATGTGGCCAATGTGCACACAGGAGGAGACGTGTGTGTGTGTGTGTACATGTGTCACACACATGTACACACACACATGAACACACACATGTACACACACGCCAGCTGCAGCGTTGCCTCACATCTGTCTTAATCCTGCTTCAGTCAAATTACATCTCAAAGCTCTTCACTCTTTTTATTTCATTTTATCCTCCTTTCTTCACTTTTATTTCTTTTCAGTGACATAATCCCAGAAATCTGTCCACACTCCTCCTGCTGCTCCTCCTCTTCCTTTTCCTCCTCCTCCTGCTGCTCCTCTTGCTCCTGCTCTTCCTCTTCCTGCTCCTCCTCCTCTTCCTCCTCCACAGATTAAATCTTTTCTCAGTGATAGTCTGTTGTTCTGCATGAACAGTGTCTCCATGTGATCTCCTCCTCCATCCCTCTGCAGGTGAATGGGCGGCGGGTGGCCCTCCCTCACTCCCCCTCCCCCCTCATGTCTCTGAGTCTGGCCGGTCAGTTCATCACCCTGCAGACGACCTTCGGCCTGCGAGTGCGTTGGGATGGAAACCATTATGCTCAGATCACTGTTCCTAGGTCAGTACAGAGGTTTGTTCAGAATGTTATTTTAGGAATCTTCTTGATTTTTTTTCTTTAACAGAAGTTTTATTCATCTTTTTTTATTTGGAAAAATTCTTCACACCTGCGTGAAACACAGACGAAGAATTCTAATTTTCATGGACTGAGGGAGAGAAGTTTAAACAAAAAAAGAGTAAACCAAATATTACAACACAATGTTTGCAAAACTTCCGACAACATTATTGCATTGTGTCACAAATTCCATAAATAACACAGATTTTGTGTGTTTGGGGAAAAATGTTTCTAAACCCGATTTAACATTTAAAACGCTTGAACTGATCATCTGAGTCTTTACAAAGAAGCAAAAGTAGTTCAAACTATTGTGTTGCTGATCAGATGAATGCATGTTGCAGTGGATCCTTTATAACTCCACAGACCATGTTTTACTTGATCTGCAAGACGATCTGAAAGAGGTCGTAAAATCTCCTCTGCTCTCATACACCAAATAATTTCAGTTGAAAACGATGATGAACTTCTAAATGAAGTCATAATGATCTGAAGAAAATGTGAGTTTAGCAGCTGACGGTCGGTAGGTTGACCTGTAGTACGTCATGAGGACTGCTTGAGAAGTCATCTGTGCTTCTGTAGCAGCTGTAATTTAAAGGTCACAGAGATCTTCTATTTTTGATAAATCCCCCCAACACTCTTAATACTTTGGATGTACGTCTCCATCGATGATGCTTCGGCTAATACGACCACGAGAAGAGATTTCTGCGTTCCATTAGAGGACCAAAATATATTTGTCCCTGTAAGTCTTCTTAAAACCTCCTCATCTCTTAATCCTGAATTGTCTCCGTCCTCCCAGCTCCTACTACGACCAGATGTGCGGCCTCTGTGGCGACTACGATGGGAAACCAGAAAATGACTTCACCAAACCAGATGGCACTCTGGTGGGAAACGCCAACGACTTCGGGAACAGCTGGCAGACGGAAGAGGATGAAGACGACTCGTGAGTTTGTTCATCTTCATCCTGACAATTTCTAGGTTTACTTCAAATTTCCTTTCAGCATGTGACAGAACTGCTTGTGATGGATGGACTTCATAATCTCTGCATGCTTTCAGTCAACAACAGGGGATGTCAGTAAAAACACACCATATTAATATAAATATCATTTAAGATACTCAAACATTACATGGTTTTCTCAATTCTGAGACAAAACAGTTTTTTATGAGACCATGAATAAGATTATAGAGAGAATTAGCTCACACTATGCAAAGAATAATTAATTCTGAGAAACAAAAGACAAATATTATTGTCTGCACTCTGAGCTGAGACATAAATACGAAACATGTTCCACGTCTTCGATCCCCTTCCTGCCATCTTGACTCTGATTTAAGAGACGTGTTGTGTGTTTGGACTGATCAGGTGTACCCCGGGCACGAATCCCAACCCAGACTGCGACCCCAAACTGGAGGCTGAGGTGGTGAAACCAGATAAATGTGGAAAAATGAAAGACCCTGCTGGACCGTTCAGGTGAGAAACCGTCTTTTTATCCTCTGATTCATGACCTGCTCCACCTGTACGACGACAGTGTCCATCTACTGCAGCACATGATGCCCTGCTTTGACCGTCTCAAACATCTCTGTTGTTTTTTTATTGTGAAGTTAAACAGTTTGTGTTGTGATCAAAAGTAGCTGTAACAGACACAAAAAGAAAAGTTTTTACCTGCACTGAAAACTCTCTATTAGAATCTATGAAACAACAACATGAATTCAGCCTCTTCTCACCAACTCAAATCAGTTTTATGTCCTTCATTTGATCAACATGGTTAACAGAACACACACGTTTTATGTTTTTATCTTCACCTTATGAGTGCATTGTTCTTATAAAACGGCATATCTGTTTACATACCTGCAGTTGAAAGGAACTCCCTGTTCACAGCCAAGTCAGCTCTTATTTATCTCATCTATCTTTAGTGTGGGCATGTGTCACATCACACACTGAGGACAAAGTTTGGAACAATTACCAACTCACTCACGTGCAGTCTTTACTCGTGAGCCTCTATATATATATATATATACATATATGTGTGTGTGTGTGTGTGTGTGTGTGTGTGTGTGTGTGTGTGTGTGTGTATATACAGGTGGCACCTGAATTATATATATATAATTCAGGTACCACCTGATTCAGGTGCCATATGATTCAGGCTGGCACCTGAATTATGTACAGTGGTGTGAAAAAGTGTTTGCCTCCTTCCTGATTTCTTATTTTTTTGCATGTCTGTCACACTTAAATGTTTCAGATCATCAAACAAATTTAAATATTAGTCAAAGATAACACAAGTAAACACAAAATGCAGTTTTTAAATGAAGGTTTTTATTATTAAGGGAGAAAAACAATCCAAACCCACATGGCCCTGTGTGAAAAAGTGTTTCCCCCTCCTGTTAAAACATAACTTAACTGTGGTTTATCACACCTGAGTTCAATTTCTCGAGCCACACCCAGGCCTGATTACTGACACACCTGTTCTCAATCAAGAAATCACTTCAATAGGACCTGCCTGACAAAGTGAAGTAGACCAGAAGATCCTCAGAAGATAGACATCATGCCGAGATCCAAAGATATTCAGGAACAAATGAGAAAGAAAGTAATTGAGATCTATCAGTCTGGAAAAGGTTCTAAAGCCATTTCTAAAGCTTTGGGACTCCAGAGAACCACAGTGAGAACCATTATCCACAAATGGAGAAAACATGGAACAGCGGTGAACCTTCCCAGGAGCGGCCGGCCGACCAAAATTACCCCAAGAGAGCAGAGACGACTCATCTGAGAGGTCACAAAAGACCCCACGACAACATCCAAAGAACTGCAGGCCTCACTTGCCTCAGTTCAGGTCAGTGTTCATGACTCCACCAGAAGAAAGAGACTCGGCAAAAATGGCTGCATGGCAGAGTTCCAAGACCAAAACCACCGCTGAGCAAAAAGAACATTAAGGCTCGTCTCATTTTTATCAGAAAACATCTTGATGATCCCCGAGACTTTTGGGAAAATACTCTGTGGACTGATGAGACAAAAGTTGAACTTTTTGGAAGGTGTGTGTCCCGTTACATCTGGAGTAAAAGTAACACAGCATTTCAGAAGAAGAACATCACACCAACAGTAAAACATGGTGGTGGTAGTGTGATGGTCTGGGGCTGTTTTGCTGCTTCAGGACCTGGAAGACTTGCTGTGATAAATGGAACCATGAATTCTACCGTCTACCAAAACATCCTGAAGGAGAACGTCCGGCCGTCTGTTCGTGACCTCAAGCTGAAGCCAACTTGGGTTCTGCAGCAGGACAATGATCCAAAACACAGCAGCAAGTCCACCTCTGAATGGATGAAGAAAAACAAAATGAAGACTTTGGAGTGGCCTCGTCAAAGTCCTGACCTGAATCTATTGAGATGCTGTGACATGACCTTAAAAAGGAGGTTGGTGCTGGAAAACCCTCCAATGTGGCTGAATTACAACAACTCTGTAAAGATGAGTCGGCCAACATTCCTCCACAGCTGGAAAAGACTCATCGCAAGTTATCACAAACGCTTGATTGCAGTTGTTGCTGCTGAGGGTGGTCCAACCAGTTATTAGGTTTAGGGGGAAACACTTTTTCACACAGGGCCATGTGGGTTTAGATTGTTTTTCTCCCTTAATAATAAAAACCTTCATTTAAAAACCGCATTTTGTGTTTACTTGTGTTATCTTTGACTAATATTTAAATTTGTTTGATGATCTGAAACATTTAAGTGACAAACATGCAAAAAAATAAGAAATCAGGAAGGAGGCAAACACTTTTTCACACCACTGTACATATGGAGGGGCCTGATTGGTTGAGTAGACACAGGTGAGCTCAACACGCGACAGGAAACAACACAAAGGCAGGAAATCAAATCAAAGAAAACAAGAAATAACATTGTTAACAGGTGTGATGAGACCTTCAGTCTGAATGTTTGAAGTGACTTGGTGCAGACTGGGTGTTTTATTTTGAAATCCTGTGGTCACTGAAGAACAGCCTGTTTATGAATCATTCCATCACACTGACTGTTTTATCGCAGCAGAGATTATTGAACTCTTTTATCTGTCTTCAGATTAAAGTTACAGTTTGTTGTTAAATTATTAAACATGTGAGCACTGGACTCTGAGACATACAGAGAATTAGATCAGGTACGTGGACTCTGTAGTTCTCAGCTGGAGAATAAGTGGGATGTTTTTCAGCGAGCGTGCCGTGTGCTCGACCTCCTTCACCTGCTCCTCCTTGACCTCCTCCACCTGCTCCTCCTCAGCCTGTG
>NW_027210932.1:105000-142500 GCF_029030835.1 Brachyistius frenatus
AGTCGGCGTTTCCATCTGAACGCTGTGAAAGATGAAGCGTCTGTTCCTCTCGTGTATCAGCACACATCACACAGGTCCAACTCAAACACCTGCAGAACATCTGTAAACCTTCTGGGTGTTTCACGTTCAGTTAATGAGCAGGAGTTTCTGTGAGCTGAGCTCCTCTCTAACCATCCAGATGTTCTCCTCACAGCTGTCAGCCCGACACGCGGCCGGACGTCCACCCCAACTGCATCGCCGAGGAGGAGGCGCTGTTCGAGGCTCAGTGCGCCGCCGTCATCCTCTCCGACCGCTTCAAGCTCTGCCACTCTCTGGTGCCCCCCGAGGCCTTCCTGGGTAACTGCGTCTACGACATGTGCGAGTATGACGGCATGCAGGCGACGCTGTGTGACAACGTGGCGGCGTTGGCTCAGGCCTGTCAGAGCGCCGGCGTCGCCGTCAGCTGGAGGAACAACTCCTTCTGTCGTGAGTCTCAGCCGACACTCGGAGAAACATCCAGTCCTCCTCTTCTCCTCTAACTCTGCTCCCTCCCTGCAGCCGTGCCCTGTCTTCCCAACAGCCACTACTCCGACTGCACCGCCCCCTGCCCCCCCACCTGCTCTGACCTCTTTCCCATCTTCTGCCACCTCCCCCCCACCACCTGCGTGGAGGGTTGCCAGTGCGACGCCGGCCACGTCCTCAGCGACAGCAAGTGTGTTCCTCTGAACAGGTGCGGCTGCCTGCACTCGGACGGAGAGTACCACGATGTGAGTGAGGCACCTGAGACAGGAAGTGATGTCACTCACAACATCCTGAAACAGGAAGTGATGTCACGCACCATCCTGAAAACCAACAGATAGATAATAATACACCTGCAGGTTATAAGCATTACAGAAGCAGACAAGGGCTGCAAGAAAAGCCCTAAAAGTGTGTGTGTGTGTGTGTGTGTGTGTGTGTGTGTGTGTGTGTGTGTGTGTGTGTGTGTGTGTGTGTGTGTGTGTGTGTGTGTGTGTGTGTGTGTGTGTGTGTGTGTGTGTAGATGGGAGACTCATGGCTGACAGATGACTGTGACGAGTCGTGCACGTGTAACGCTGGCGGTAAAATCTCATGTGAGGATCATAGCTGTGACTCTAACTCTGTCTGCGCACTGGACAAGTACGGAGATCTGTACTGTAAACCATCCAGTGAGTCTGACAACACATGAACACATGAACACATGAACACCTGAACACCAGAACACCTGAACACCTGAACACCAAAACACCAGAACACCTGAACACCTGAACACCTGAACACCTGAACACCTGAACACCTGAACACCAGAACACCTGAACACCTGAACACCTGAACACCAGAACACCAAAACACCAGAACACCTGAACACCTGAACACCAGAACACCTGAACACCTGAACACCTGAACACCAGAACACCTGAACACCAGAACACCTGAACACCTGAACACCAGAACACCAGAACACCTGAACACCTGAACACATGAACACCAGAACACCAGAACACCTGAACACCAGAACACCTGAACACCAGAACACCTGAACACCTGAACACCAGAACACCTGAACACCTGAACACCAGAACACCTGAACACCAGAACACCTGAACACCTGAACACCAAAACACCTGAACACCAGAACACCAGAACACCTGAACACCTGAACACCAGAACACCTGAACACCAGAACACCAGAACACCTGAACACCAAAACACCAGAACACCTGAACACCTGAACACCTGAACACCTGAACACCTGAACACCAGAACACCTGAACACCAGAACACCAGAACACCAGAACACCTGAACACCTGAACACCTGAACACCTGAACACCAGAACACCAGAACACCTGAACACCTGAACACCTGAACACATGAACACCTAAACAGGAGCCGTTGTGATTCTTCCTTCTGTCCCCTCCAGAATTCGATAAGTGCTCCATCTCCGGGGATCCTCACTACCGAACATTCGACGGGTTCTCCCATCACTTCCAGGGTCCCCACACCTACATCCTGGCTCAGGGCCACAACTTGCAGAGCTCCCAGGCGCCCCTGGTGGTGAGGGGGAAGAACATCCGTCGGGGGGGCAACAGGAGGATTTCCTTCCTGGATCAGATGTACATCGACGTGCTCGGCATCAACGTCCGCTTCCAGCAGGAGAGGGAGGTCCTGGTAAGACGCGTCTCCGTCCTGAGAGCCCCGGGGATCTCTGAGCGTCCTCTGCAGTGCTGACAGCCTGTTGTGTCCTCCAGGTGAACGGGGAGCGCGTGGCTCCGCCTCTCAGTCCAGTCGACGGGTTGACCATCACCATGACCTCCATGCAGGTGCAGCTCACCACCAACTTCGGCCTCACCGTTCGCTTCGATGGAAACAGTCGAGGAGGTAAAACAGTAGAAACCTTCTGTCCTCGCTGACGGAGCCCGTTGGGCCGTTGAAGGTGTTCACTCCTCCGTCTCCCCCCTCTCTCTCCCCTGTCTCCCTCCCCCCTCTCACTCCCCCCTCTACCCCCTCCGTCTCTGTGCGTCAGAGATCATCCTCCCCAGCACCTACAGGAACTCCGTCCGAGGACTGTGTGGAAACTACGACGGCCTCAGCAGGAACGAGTACATGAAGCCGGACGGGACGGTGGTCAGAAACCTGAACACGTTTGGAGAGAGCTGGAGGGTCAGCGACCGACAGGCTGCTGGACTGACGACCTCTGACCTCCCCGTGACCGTCCACGTCCACAGGTAGGGCGGCAGCCAGGGCTTTCACCGGGAACACAGGATGTCTGCATCTTATATTAGCAGGAAGTTGGTGGGAAAAGCTCTCTATTAAGTGAATGGAGGACAGCTGATGTCCAGCATCACTGGCGTCCTGATGTTTGGATCATTTAGCAGTCCTGGTTCTGGACCCTCTGGATCCGTCTGTCCATTAGACTAAAACCACTTCCTACAACAACCAGCGGCCCGGTTCCCGAACGTAATGTCCTGTCACCGTGTCGTTACCGTGGTGATCACAGCAAACAGATTGCCAGCTTCAGTCCTGATTAAACTCCGCCCCCTTAATCTGTCTCCTCTGTGTCTCCAGGCGAGAAGTGGACACAGATCCAGATCCAGGATTCGAGACCTCGGACTGCTCTCAGTCTCAGCTGGACGAGTACAACCAGCTGACTCAGTGTGGAGCGCTGTCGGACCCCAGCGGGCCGTTCGCCGCCTGCCACGCCGTCCTGCCGCCACAAACCTTCCAGAAGTGAGTGGAGCCGTCCTCAGTGCAGTTTGATATGTGTGTATTTGATATATAAATATGTGTGTATTTGATATATAAATATGTGTGTATTTGATATATAAATATGTGTGTATTTGATATATAAATATGTGTGTATTTGATATATAAATATGTGTGTATTTGATATATAAATATGTGTGTATTTGATATATAAATATGTGTGTGTGTCCCTCAGTGACTGTGTGTTCGACCTATGTGCTGAACAAGGCAGTGAAGAGCTGCGCTGCACCAGCTATGAGGCGTACGCTGCAGCCTGTCAGGAGGCCGGAGTCACTCTGGGGTCCTGGAGGAAGCAGCTGGACTGTGGTAAGATGTACACACACACACACACACACACACACACACACACACACACACACACACACACACACACACACACACACACACACACACACACACACACACACACACACACACACACACACACACACACACACACACACACACACACACACACACACACACACACACACACACACACACACACACACACACACACACACACACACACACACACACACACACACACACACACACACACACACACACACACACACACATCACACACACACACACACACTCACACACACATCACAGTGCATTCACAGGAGGTGGGAGGAGCCTGCTTGTCATTCATACTGACCCTGTCTCTCTCTCTCAGTCTTGTCCTGTGGGCCCAACAGCATTTACTCCACCTGCATGTCACCTTGCCCCGCCTCCTGCGCTGACCTGGCGGCCCCCTCAGAGTGTGACACTACTTCCTGTGTGGAGGGGTGTCAGTGTGCGGCGGGCTTCGTGATGAGCGAGGGAGTGTGTGTGCCGTACACTCGGTGTGGCTGCACCTTCCTCAACAGATACTACCCGGTACGTCTCAGCGCTGACCGTGTGTGTGTGTGTGTGTTGCTGTGTGGTCATGTGACCCACTGACCTTTGACCTTTCACCTCTCCACCATGCAGCTCACAGACAAGTTTGTGACCGAGGACTGTTCTCAGTCCTGTGAATGCACCAGCACCGGAGCCGTGTGTCAACCCAAGACCTGCCAACCAGGAGACGTCTGCACCATCTACGAGCTCAGACGGGACTGCTTCAAAGGTGTGTGTGTGTGTGTGTGTGTGTGTGTGTGTGTGTGTGTGTGTGTGTGTGTGTGTGTGTGTGTGTGTGTGTGTGTGTGTGTGTGTGTGTGTGTGTGTGTGTGTGTGTGTGTGTGTGTGTGTGTGTGTGTGTGTGTGTGTGTGTGTGTGTGTGTGTGTGTGTGTGTGTGTGTGTGTGTGTGTGTGCGCATCAGATGTGACTCAGTAGCAGTAAATCAATCTGCTGGTTTGAATCAGGATGATCTATGAAAGTCTCATCTAGTTTCTACCATCTGGCTTCAGTTCATCTCCAAAATGTCCGTTCACATGTTTAGAGATGTGAACATTCTTGTTTTTAAAGATCCAGACTTTTGCGTGGGGAGTGACGCCTCTTTTTGTTCTCTTGGTCCACAACAGTTATAAAACGCTCCCCAGGTGTTTGACAGGAAGCTGCTGCTCTGTTGGTCGGTAGAAGTGAGGATGTGTAGATCTTCATGAAACACTGAACAAGTCATCAAACTGCTGCATCATCTGTTGGTGCCTGAACTCTGAGATTGTGATGGAAGTGCTGACTGGACAGAAGCTGAGTGACGTGTCTTTGTGTGTCTTTGTGTGTCTTTGTGTGTCGTTGTGTGTCGTTGTGTGTCGTTGTGTGTCGTTGTGTGTCGTTGTATGTTCGTTGTGTGTCGTTGTGTGTCGTTGTATGTTCGTTGTGTGTCCTTGTGTGTCGTTGTGTGTCGTTGTATGTTCGTTGTGTGTTGTGTGTTCGTTGTGTGTCGTTGTGTGTCGTGTGTCGTGTGTTCGTTGTGTGGCGCTGTGTGTTTCGTTGTGTGTCGTTGTGTGTCGTGTGTTCGTTGTGTGTCGTTTTGTGTTTCGTTGTGTGTCGTTGTGTGTTCGTTGTGTGTCGTTGTGTGTCGTTGTGTGTTCGTTGTGTGTCCTTGTGTGTCCTTGTGTGTCCTTGTGTGTCGTTGTATGTTCGTTGTGTGTCGTTGTGTGGCGTTGTGTGTCGTGTGTTCGTTGTGTGTCGTTGTGTGTCGTTTTGTGTTTCGTTGTGTGTCGTTGTGTGTCGTTGTGTGTTGCAGCGAGTCCCTGCCTCAGCAGCCCCTGTCTGAACGGAGGAACCTGTAAGGACGCCAACAACAACTCATACAGCTGTCAGTGTGAAGAAGGCTTCGAAGGCATCAACTGTGAGGTGGAGAAAACAGCAAGCGAGGGACTGGGTGAGGCCATCTCACACATCTGCTGCACTCCAACACATCTTCATCTACCTGACCACCACCTGACCACCACCTGACCACCACATGACCACCACCTGACCACTACCTGACCACTACCTGACCACCACCTGACCACTACCTGACCACCACCTGACCACTACCTGACCACTACCTGACCACCTGACCACCACCTGACCACCACCTGACCACTACCTGACCACCTGACCACCACCTGACCACTACCTGACCACCACCTGACCACCACCTGACCACCACCTGACCACTACCTGACCACTACCTGACCACCACCTGACCACTACCTGACCACTACCTGACCACCTGGCCACCACCTGACCACCACCTGACCACTACCTGACCACCTGACCACCACCTGACCACTACCTGACCACTAGCTGACCACCTGACCACCACCTGACCACTACCTGACCACCTGACCACCACCTGACCACCACCTGACCACTACCTGACCACTACCTGACCACCACCTGACCACCTGGCCACCACCTGACCACCACCTGACCACTACCTGACCACCTGACCACCACCTGACCACTACCTGACCACCACCTGACCACTACCTGACCACTACCTGACCACCTGACCACCACCTGACCACCACCTGACCACTACCTGACCACCTGACCACTACCTGACCACCACCTGACCACCACCTGACCACTACCTGACCACCTGACCACCACCTGACCACCTGACCACTACCTGACCACCACCTGACCACTACCTGACCACCACCTGACCACCACCTGACCACTACCTGACCACCACCTGACCACCACCTGACCACTACCTGACCACCTGACCACCACCTGACCACTACCTGACCACCACCTGACCACCACCTGACCACTACCTGACCACCTGACCACCACCTGACCACCACATGACCACCACCTGACCACTACCTGACCACCACCTGACCACTACCTGACCACCTGACCACCACCTGACCACCACCTGACCACTACCTGACCACCACCTGACCACTACCTGACCACTACCTGACCACCACCTGACCACTACCTGACCACCACCTGACCACTACCTGACCACCACCTGACCACCACCTGACCACCTGACCACTACCTGACCACCACCTGACCACTACCTGACCACCACCTGACCACCACCTGACCACCACCTGACCACTACCTGACCACTACCTGACCACCACCTGACCACCACCTGACATCAGCACACATGAAGCTCGTTCTACTACAACATACAAATATACATAAAAAGTTTCAGACTTCTTTTATATTTGAATCTTTGATAGAAACTTCATTGGGAGACCGACTTTGACTTCTTTCACATAATTCTTATTTGTCACAGAAACCAAGTGGATCATCCTGATCGTGGTTCTGGTCGTCGTCACCGTCATCATCGTCGTGACGACCATCGTGTGTGTCTGCAGGCGCAAAGCCAAGTGAGTCTCCACCTTGTGAGCAGTAGGAACAGAGTTCGGTTTCCCTTCCAGGTTTGTGTAGTCCAGATCAGAACATCCGCGGGTCGGCACCGGGAGGGAACGCGTTGATCGATGGCTCTGCCTTCTCGCTGTATCACGGCTGCTGTATGTCTGCATCGTGTTGATCATGATGTCGCTCACCTCGGTCTGTTCTCTCCACAGGAACCAGCAGCATGATGAGGACAAGCTCAGCATGACCTCCTCATGTAAGTCATCATTCATTCACATAAAAGAGCATCAGGGATGAAGACTGCGTTAAAAGTAGCTGACTGACGTAGAACCAGTAAAGATGGATGATCTGCTCAATGCCCCTGGTTCTACTGGTTCTACTGGTTCTACTGGTTCTACTATTAACATTTAGTTGTATTCCTGACATGAAAGAAAATGCAGTTCTGCAGTCTGATTCGTGTTCATCGTAGAGGAAGGGGCGGGGCCACCGACGTTAAGCATTTTCAGATTAAAGCGTATGAGAAGCTGCAGCTGTTCCTGAACGCAACGTGTTTCTGTTCCACTGCTGCTGGACAGAAGAATCGGTGTGTTTATTCAGTGTGTTGAACAGAGGACACAAAAACACGCTGATTTCTGGGTAAAATAATTAAAGCTGCAGATATTTTGGAGTGTGATGTGTTCCCATGATGAGGTCATTTCCTGTCCATGTGATTTGAAACAACACTACTTCCTGTACGACACCGTAGAAGACTGTCAGAGGGAAGGACTCATCTGGAACCCAGTAAACTTTGCTTTTAGTTTCCAGAAGGTTTCCCCGAACAGATTCTGTACTTTGTTAGTAACACAGGTCAAATCGAAAGTGTTTGAGGTAGTTATTCATCTGTAAATTGAATCAGTTGTTTGTGTTTGTTGTTGCCTCCCTAATATCTGCTCTGATATCATGTCTTCTCTTTTCTCCTTTTCTTTCAGGTGTTCCATATTCAAACATAGATGAGCAGAACAAAGAGAAAAGGACTTCTCTCTGAACAACCACCTGTTCTGACTCCCATTCACCTTTTATTTAATTGGAGATCAAATTGATCTGAATTTCAGGATCAGGACCACACCTCAAACACTCCCCTTCCAGCCATGTATCTACAAATACCTTCCTATCTGGCACATCTGTCTGCTACTGGTGTACGTTCGCTGCTCCTGTTGTTCGTGACCCTGCCTCCCTCTTGTCCTTCTAGTTTCTATTCCCTCTGTGATTCTTAGAAGTACTTTGGGGATCTGCGAGGCCGAGAGCTGCAGTGGATTCTCAGCTGAGGCTTCCCCAAACCGCATGTCTTACTCAGCTCCAACACATACCACCGTACCATCATTGATAAATTATGTTCATACCCAATCGAGGTGGAGGTCCTTGCTATTTAAAGAAGAACAAAATAAATGAAGGAAACCGTTGTTGTTCGAGATATTGTTCACATGACCATGTGTTGCTTTTTTAAGTTATACTTTTGAAGATGTCCTTTTAATTAACAGACTAGTGAAAATGTCTCTGTGTGTTTTACTGCATTTTTAGAATTAAATGTGTGCAAAAAATGAAAATGTGTGTTTGTCTTTGTTAAACCTCCAACAATACGACCATGAACGGAGGAAGAGAGACGTTCTTATTCTGATTATCTGTGAAGTCTGTTGTCAAACCGTCAATCGGTGGGATTTTACCAAAGTTTTAATTCGAAGTACATTTACTTAAGTACAATACCTAAGTACAAATTCCAAGTACTTCAACTTGGCTTAAGTATTTCCATTTTATGTTACTTTGCGCTTCTACTCCACTAAATCTCTAATATCGTACTTTGAGTCCTCTACATTTTTCTGACAGCTTTAGTTCCTTTTCAAATTAACATTTTTCAAACCCTTCCTGTCCAGTGAAAACTGAACATGTTGATTTTAAATGTTTCTTGCTGTCAGATTTCCTTCATGTTGACAGAATTCATCTTCTCAATGAACTAACTATTAAAAGTGCATCTTCACAAAACTGAAAACGGTTTATAAACTGACCAGTCATCAGCCTCCATTATTGTTTATTCCATATTTAATACAAATCAGACTTTGCTTTTAAATTTTTGTTTGAACAGAATATTTTAAATAATAAAACAAATACAAATTACAAACAAAATGATGGTACCCATAACCTGATATTTTGTTAAACAGCTTTCAGAAGCTGCAAACGGACGACTTGTGTCTCAGTCTCATCTTCATCATCGATCCTTTACCGCCTGGAGGGAGGAGGAGAAATACATGCTGTTTCCATGCAGTGGAAACCTTCAGGGTTCTGGGATCCACAATCTCTCAGAACCTGAAGACTCCAACATCAACTCCATCATCAAGAAGGCCCTGCAGAGGATGGACTTCCTGCAGAGGATGGACTTCCAGCAGAGGATGGACTTCCAGCAGAGAATGGACTTCCTGCAGAGGATGGACTTCCTGCAGAGGATGGACTTCCAGCAGAGGATGGACTTCCAGCAGAGAATGGACTTCCTGCAGAGGATGGACTTCCTGCAGAGGATGGACTTCCAGCAGAGGATGGACTTCCAGCAGAGAATGGACTTCCTGCAGAGGATGGACTTCCTGCAGGGGATGGACTTCCAGCACAGGATGGACTTCCAGCAGAGGATGGACTTCCTGCAGGGGATGGACTTCCTGCAGAGGATGGACTTCCAGCAGAGGATGGACTTCCTGCAGGGGATGGACTTCCTGCAGAGGATGGACTTCCTGCAGCAGCTCATGCTGGTCCGGTTCTACTGGTCCAGTTCCATAATCCATAATCCAGTCTGTTCTCTGCACCTCCGTCACCAAACAGAACCGACTACAACGGACAGTCAGGACTGCAGAGAACATCATCGGTGCCGACCCGCCCTCTGGGAGGCACCAGAACCACCAGGAACAAGACCAGTTCTACCTGCAGGCCGTCGCTCTGTTAAACACTGAACATGTTCTACATCACTGGACCTTTTTGCACGACACTCAACCGCATCAGCAGAATTTGCACCATTGTTTTAGGTGTAAATATGTGTATATTCATTCATTTCTATCCTGTAAATATGTCTATGTCTGTCTGTTTTGGATTTTTTTTTGGACACTGAGAGCGAAGCTACAACTGGAGTCAAATTCCTTGTGTATTAAAGTACCTGGCGAATAAAGCGATTCTGATTCTGAGATGATGAAGAGAAGGAGGGAGGAGGAGGATGAAGAGGAGAAATAAAAAATTGTTTTTTGTGTTCACATCGTCATTTCATCATCCAGAGTCGGCTCGTGACCACGCCCCTTTCTGGGGGAAACCATGGACATGAACGGAGAATCGGAGGAAGTTGAGATTTTCCTCCAAACTGCTGCTTTAAACTAACCGGTTTCAATAATGACGTCATGCCGAAGAGTTGCTGTGTGGTTAGTTGCATCAACAATGATGTGAAAAACTCGTATCTCTGATTTGTTTCCCTGTCATGTCCTAAAAAAGGTCGTGATAGAAGGTGGTGATCAGCTGATTAGCTGATCAGCATCAGGTGTCAATCATTCATTCAGTTTCCTTCACGTGTCTGTGGAAGACTTTTATCTTGTTTAATGGAAACTGGAATTACTGAAAGAAAACTGAAGTGTGATGATGGACGGAGGTTTTCTACCTGTATGAGGTAAATTAACGGGTCACCGGACTCAAACAGGACTCCGTACCGGACCTTGGTTCTATTGTTTGTCCGTCCGGAACAGGTTCTCCGCTCATTGTTATCTAAATGTATTTTTATTGGAAAGATATTTTACATTAAAGTAAAGAAACTCTGAGGAAATCCAGAACCGCCGAACAGCTGATTGATTGGACATCACCGCCGGACGTCCGAGTCCATGTTGGACCGTTTGGACATTGTGGGACCGTAAGGACAGCCTGAATGGACCGGAGGTATGTGTAGCGGTACCAACGAACATTTAAACGGTGTGTGACACAAATTAATGAAAGTCTAATGTTTTGGTACCTGTTATTGAAAATGTGTTTTTAATTGTTTCTTTATGGATTGTGGTTACATGGGTCGAAAATGTATGCTTTAATGTCGATAATGACACGCAGTGAGGCGGCAACCAGCAGTGACGTCACACCCAGCAGTGACGTCACACGTTGGTTTGTGAACGGCCGTTATGAAACCTCGAGATCGGAATTTATATATTTGTCGGTCGGAGCGGTTCGGAGCAGGAAGGTCCCGCCCACCTGTAACCTGACTGACCACAGGCCTGTCAATCAAACAGACTTCGTAATTGATGAGAGAAATTGAATGGGAGGCTTCTTTGGAGCCCTCTAGTGGCCCTCGGTGGTATTGCAGCTGAAGACACTTCTGCATCGGTCTCATAGGAACACTTTTATAAACAGTCTGCTCACAATCTGCTGTGGCTACACGGTTAGCATCAGAGCTAACCCCTCCGGACCGCTGACAAACAAAGATGTCTGTCTTCTTTAAACAGCTGCAGTCTGAATGAGAGATGAAGCTGATGTTTGTTTGTCCTCTGCTGAAGACTCCAATACTATGATGAGACAAACAGATGTCCTCTGGACACAGAGCTGACACGCATGTCCACATATGAGTCCAACACAAAGGAAGAAGAACAGATGGTGGTGACTTTCATTCCTCCCTGAAACACCAGGAGACTCTGGTTGAGCCCAGGAGACTCGGAGACGTACGTATGATTAATATCTCTGTCCTGCAGAATGTCTCTGTCCCGCAGCCCTAATTTCCTAATTAATGGTGGATTATTTTAAAATGGACCGACAGAAAATGAATCTGGAAGAGTAAATTTAGCGAATGACACGCAGAAAACTTTATTGACACTTCTGCATCGGCATCATTTTTCAGACCTGAAGCTACGAACACTTTTATTTACACTTTGTGGTCCGTTGTGTTTCTCTTCACTGTGAACTAAACTGGACCGACACGCCAGCTGTTCGTATCAGAGGGAATGTTAAATGTTCTGCACCAGTACTCCATTAAAACAAACATTCAGCAGAATAGTCCTTTAAAGAGAGGCCGGCGTCGCTCTGCAGGATTTTTAATGAGCTGCAGCTTTTCCTTGAAGCCCGTCAGTTTTTCCTCCATCAGCTGCCGTCCGTCTTCGTCCTGTCAGAAAATAATATTTCCCGTCAGACTCGGAGCATCTTTATCAGAAGAAGACTTTAAATTGTTCGGAGGAGAATCCGTGGTAGTCCAACAACACCGAGATAACTGGTGGAGACATTTTATTGACTTGATGAGAGGAGTTGAATGGGAGTCTATGGAGCCTGAAGGCTTCAACAGGGAGATGAGGAACTGTTTGGGTGGTCAGCTGTTTGCTCACCTGCTGTGTGCCTCCTGAAGCGGCTCCAGCACCAACACCTTACACTCCCTCTTGGCTATTTTCTCCAGTGGGAGGAGGGTGGGGTCAGGTGATGGGAGGAGAGTGGGGTCAGGTGACGGGAGGAGGGTGGGGTCAGGTGACAGGTAGAGGGCTCTGCCCACTGATCCTGGAGGGGGAGTGATGGTCCCACCTTCCATCACACTGCCAGACCTGGAGCCAGCAGAGACACCAGGTCATTATGGACATGATGGGAAACAGGAAGCAGTCTGTAAGTGTCTCTCCTGTCCTGCATCAAGTTTGTGTCTTACAATAACACCATCTTTAACGTGATCCCGCTACGTACCTGAAGTGTGATCTGGAAGGCTGCCGGTGGGAGAAGCTCTGCGATCGGCCCGGGCCTCGTCTGCCCAGCAGCTCTCTGACTGCCGGGCTGGAGGAGGACGGGGACCGAGGTTCCCCTGGAGGACCGGACACTGAGGCTGTGAACTGCAGCTTCAGCTTCATGTGCTGGCTCAACTACAGGAGACGGACCAGATGGAAGCGTCTTACTGGAGGGACAACTTGTCTTTGTGTCAGCGACATGTAATTCTGCATGACGTTAAGTTTATGGGTCTCCTGAAACTCCATCAGCAGTTTAACAGGTCACCAATGAGGAGAACACTGCTCATAATGGGAGAGGGAGGGAAGGAGGGAGGGAGGGAAGGAGGGAAGAGGGGAGGAAAGAAGGAGGGAGGGAATGAGGGAGAGGAGGGAAGGGAGGAAGGAAGAGAGGGAAGGAGGAAGGAAGGGAGGGATGGGAGGGAGGAAGGAAGGAAGGAGGGAGGGAAGGAGGGAGGGAGGGAGGGAGGAAGAGGGGAGGAAAGAAGGAGGGAGAGGAGGGAAGGGAGGAAGGAAGAGAGGGAAGGGAGGGAGGAAGGAAGGAAGGGAGGGATGGGAGGGAGGGAGGAAGGAAGTAGGGAGGGAAGGAAGGAGGGAAGGAAGGAAGGGAGGAAAAGGAGGGAGGGAGGGAGGACAAAAAGTGTTCAGATGATCAGGAAGGAGTGACATCACACTCATGATTTCCTTCGGTACCTCGAAGAGTCCAGTTCTGAGGACCTGGAAGGCCACGATGAAGGAGAGGGTGGAACCTTTCCTACACTGACCCAGGCTGTTGAGGGGAGTCCTGCACACCACTGCTCCCACACTGGGGTCCTGAACTGGAGGGAGGGAGGAAAGGAGGGAGAGAGGGAGGGGAGCAGGTACAGAGCACAGAGATAAAAAGGTGAGATCAGATTAAAGAATGGAGGACTGAAAGGAGGATTTGGGGTGAAGTGACAGGAAACAGTCACATTCACATTTATCATCAAAAATAGCTCTCAATCCTCAACTGGACCAACTTCTATTATACATGGAGGAGGAGGAGTGAGGAGGAGGGAGGAGGAGGGATGTACCGCTCACCCTCAGAGTTCCACAGCAGATGGACAGACAGGAAGTCCTGCAGGTTGTTCAGCAGGGTGTATTTTACCCAGAAGGGCTCCAGAGGGGAGACGCTGCTGGGACAGGAAGCAGTCATCACCAGCCGAGGACGGTCCAGGCGGATACTGGGGACAGAGTAACACGTGGAGATGTATCTGGAGAGGAGCAGGAGGAGAGGGGGGGACAAGGGGGAGGAGGAGGGGGGGAGGAGGGGAGGGGAAGGGAGGAGGGGGAGGGGAGGGAGGAGGAGGAGGGACAGAGAGGAGAGGAGTTAAACTTCCTGTCGTAGCAGCTGAAGCTCGATCACAGGAAGCTTCAAGAGGAGCATTACCTCATGAGAGGAAGAGCTGGAGTGGACCACTGTAACACCGCCAGGAGGGGAACCTCCAGACCCTACACACACACACACACACACACACACACATCACACATCACACATCACACACACACACACACACACACACACACACACACTCCTCTGTAACAACTAGTAAATACTAGAGAACAAACAGGAGGTACTTGAAAATAATCCCCATGGAATGAATATCAATAATCAATAATCAGTGTGGGAGGAGGTGTGGGAGGGTGTGGGAGGAGGTGCCCACCTCACTGGAGTCCTCCTCTGCTTTGTCTTGTAGCTGCAGCTGGAACAGGAAGTTCTGTTCTTCCAGGGCGCTGAGCATGCTGGGTAAATGTGATGACCTGCTGTCTATCCGGCAGAATGAAGCCATGGTGACCTCAGCTGATTGGTGGCTTCAGAAACAGACCTTAGGGTGAGGAGACTTCAGAGCACACCCTCCCTGCTCTCCACCCGCCCTGCTCTCCACCACCCCTGCTCTCCACCCTCCCTGCTCTCCACCCGCCCTGCTCTCCACCCCCCTGCTCTCCACCCCCCCTGCTCTCCACCCCCCCTGCTCTCCACCCTCCCCGCTCTCCACCCCCCCTGCTCTCCACCCCCCCGCTCTCCACCCCCCCTGCTCTCCACCCCCCTGCTCTCACCTGACGTTGTCCACAATGAGAACCGAGCCGTCGGGCATCATGGGGAGGTAGGAGGAGTTCTGGTTGGGAAGGATCTTCACATCTGTGACGCACATCTCCTCCTGAGAGCTGCAGTTCAACACTGAGGAGATGAGATGTTGGTCCAGATGTTGGTCCAGATGTTGGTCCAGATGTGTGTGTGTGCGCTGCTCTACCTTTGAGGACAGTCAGGTATCTTCCAGAGACGGTCATCTGCTGACACTGGACACTGGGAGGTGGAAGAACATCCATGGTGGTGCTGACTGGGAAAGAAAACCAGACACGAGAGGAGCTCATCAATCTCTGTAGTAGTCTTAGACCTGCAGGTCCTGGACCTCTCAGACCTGCAGGTCCTGGACCTCTCAGACCTGCAGGTCCTGGACCTCTCAGACCTGCAGGTCCTGGACCTCTCAGACCTAAATGTACCCTGAGTCTTGAAGGTGCTGAGGTCTTTTCTGAAGGTGTGTATTGGACTTCGAAGCTGCAGCAGAGTCAGGTAACCGTGTTCCTTTAACTCCGCCTTCTCCTCCTCCTGCTTCCACACCGTCACCACAATCTGACACAAACACACAACAGGAACACAGTTCATCTGAAGGTCACATCGAGGGTCAAGCAACACAACCAGAGTTGAACAGAACAGAAACATGGTGACGTTATCTTCCTGCAGATCACCAGTATCACTATGCAGGTGTGTCTCACCTTGGCTTTGAGCGTGCTGACTGGCAGTTTGTCCAAAGCGACGGTGAGACAGAAGATCAGCTGGTCGTCCAGAACCAAAGTGGACTGAAACATCAGAGGACAACATGTTCACAGTTTCTGCATGGATGTGTAGGCGTGTTACATGTGAACTGGTCCTCCTCCTGTGTTCAGTGTTTGTGGCAGCTTGTTTCAGGAGCATCCTGCTGCACATGATTCTGTGAGTGGGTGTTTCCGTCCCTGCCTGCTGCCTGCCAGGCACACAGCTGAAGCCCTGCAGGTCTGACTGAACTGAAACTGAACCCTCAAGCCTGCAGCTCGAAGTTGACCGACAGGCAGCAGGAAGTCGGCAATGGAGGTTTGGTTCCTCATTAACTACTGAAGGTTACTTCCTGTCACACTACAGCTGGCAGGTCTTAAATATGATCTTTATCCATCTTACCTCCGTGTGCCCCCCCCCCTGCTGTGCGTGACCACCGGCCGAGCATCTGTGACTGAGGAGCGGGGCGCACCGTCTGAATGTCCGCTCGTTCTCCGGTGTTCCTCGGCGGTGGTCGGTGGTCTCCGGCTGCCTCTCCCCCTCCTCCCCGTCCTCCCCGTCCCCGCTGCAGCCGCTCTGCAGGTCGGACCGGAACTCACCGGGTCTCTGCTGCCGGCTCTCGGCGACGCTCACGCTGGCCAGAGCGGACAGAGGACCGTCCAGGTGTTTCCACGGCGGAACCCCGGAGCCGCCGTCCGTCCGACTCCGCAGCACCAGCAGGAACTGCACGGTCTCCCCGAGGTAGACGTGGCTCCGCCGGGGGAGAGAGGTGAACTCCGCCGCGTCCGACAGACTGGAGATGGGGGCGGCGGGAAAATACATCAGATACTCGCACTGCGACTCCATCATTACAACCGGGTCCGGTGAAGTGGCAGCTGCTGCGGCGGAAACGAGCCGAGACGGAGCGGCCGCGGTCCGGTCATGGAGCCGGAGACTCGAACTCCGAGTTTCAGTGTGTTTTCACCAAAAAACCAACTCGAACAGTCCTTCAGGACCAGAAGAACTTCATTCAAGTTCCACTCAGCCGATGAATGATATCCGGGACCGCTTCCTTTCAAAACAAACAGCAGCCCGGCTAATCGATGCCCGACGCGGTGTTCACCAGACCGAACTAATCGATCACCGGAGGCCAGAACTCGGACACCGGGAGGGAGGGTGGGGGTTAAGCCGGAACACGGTGATTGGAGGTGGGACGGGAGGTCGGTCACGTGTGCAGCTCCACGTCTCTGCATGAACAGTAAACAGGTTTTACTCTTAGCTGCCACATTTCTGCATGTTTTCTTCCATCTTCACACAGACCAGCCCTGTGACTCCAGAAACGAGCGCTATGCTCAGTCTGCCCCTTTGAACTCTGTTCCCGCCTTCACTCTCCTCCAGGTGCAGTCTGTCGGTAACCAGCAGGTGAACTTCCTGCTGCATCACTTCCTGCTGAGTCTCTACTGAGTGACCACATGGAGGGTTTTAGTGTGACTGCAGGTTTCATCTCCAGCAGTAACTCCCTCCATCACATCTGAAGAGTAGCTGCTGGAAACCAAACGTCCAAATGAAGGAGATCGAGTGGAGTTAAAGAAACGTTGCTTTTATTCAGAACAAGAAAAATCAACTGAACCGATGCACACAAAGAGCGTCATCTACTACGAAGTTCAGCAAAATACAGTTTCAAGTAAGATCGAAGCCAGGGTACAGTGCTGCTCTCTGATTGGACGCTCGCTCTGCCGGGTCCGTGACCTCTGTAACACCTTGAGACCGGTGAAGTACATCCTGTCTGGGTTGCAGAGATGGAGTGAGAAGATGAAGTACCGTTTTCACCTGCAGACGTTCCTTTTAACTCCGTCCTGCTTCCTCCACACTACGTCCACGTTTAGAGTTACAACAGGAGTCATAGTCCAGCAGTGAAAATGTTCTCCAAACAAAGCTGAGTTCTGGTAGGAAGTTCGTTGGATCACAGGTCCGGTTCCCTTTCAGCGGCTTCATGTCAGAGGGAACGAAAATAACAAAGATGAACACGTTGAATTCACCGATAGCAAGGAGGCACTTTTCATGACTTGTATATTTTTGGGATTTATCAGCTCAGAAAAACAAGGAAAAAGAAAAGATCATATTTCACCGTCTTCAATAATAACCTTTCTTTTATTTGGAGTTAAATAACTCTTAATGTTGACATGACCTTTTTATGTTGTGGTTTAATTATGTTGATGCAGATCAAGTCATGATAGTCATGTATGACACAAACAGTGTTCAGGAAGTCATTTAGTTTTAATGACAACCGGATTAAAACTCTAAATTTGGATGGTTAGATTTTGTCAAATGTGACGTGTCATCGTTCTTCGACCCCTCTGAGATCAACGCGTTAATATTCTGCTGTATGGGCGAGTTACTGACTGGCGTTCGTCATTAGTGTTTCGTCATCAACAGTAAGTAGTGATCATGTGACTCTCTTCCCCTCGTCACCATGGAGAGAACAATCCCTCATAAATACAATATATACAAAACAAGTGATTAATACTGAAGGACCTTGTTTTAAAGCCTCGGATCCACAATAAGACTGAAGGCATCAAACATTCCTTCTGTGACTGAATCTTCTCTGTACCTGTTTATATCAAAGTGCTGACTCGGCTTTTCTCGGGCCTTCGCAGCAGTGTAGTTTGTGGTGACGGTGAAAAGGAAGAGGAAAGGTCACGGGGTCATTTAAGTTCTCTGAAAACCTAAATATAAGCCACTCAAGAGAGAAATGGTTTTCTTACACGTTAAAGTCCAAAAAAGTAATTGTATCATTTTTTTTTAAATTCTCAAATATCAGCATTGTTGTGTGAATTAGTCCCGGGGGAGGGGGGAGGGGGGAGCTGCTGTTGGGTCATGTGAGAATCAGCCTGTAGTCACGTCTCCACGAGTGGTTTTGTGTTGTTATGTGTGCGGTAACCATGACGATTCGATGAACAACAACACTTTCGTCACACTGACGAGAGAGCAGCAGCTTTCAACAAGTACCATGCACGAGCATCACGCGTGACGAAGAGCTGCAGCTCCATGTTGTTCTGCAGGAACATTGACTGAAGAACAACATGATTTTCGAGTCGCAGCTCCAGTTTAAACACATCTGAGTGTTTTTCAGAAAGTCACCTGCTTTCTCAACAGCCTGGTGACGACGAGCGGCTTCATGTAATCACGTTCTGAAGCTGTAAACTTCAGACTGACACGTGATCGTTGCTGCTTCTCTAAGATACGGGCTGTAACACCATGTTAATGACATGCTTCATATGCAGCACCTATTTTGTCTTATTTTCAGCTACATCACTTATTATAGGCTCTACTGTTTTATATTATGTCTTCTGATCGGGGGTCCAGTTCACCGACACCGTGTGGTTCCGTTGGGACGTCGTGTGTGTGTGTGTGTGTGTGTGTGTGTGTGTGTGTGTGTGTGTGTGTGTGTGTGTGTGTGTGTCGATACAAAGAGCTGATCGTTTTCTCTCCTGTATCATTCAGAGATATTTAAGGATGGTGGTTCTGGTTGAGGCTCAGAACCGACTCCTCCAACAGACTCCGTTTATCCTCGTAAACCCAGCAGTACCAGCAACGAGGAACATTAGTACTGAATACATACTTTGTGCTTCTCATGTGTTACGATTACAACGACAGACAACATCTGAGGGGAAAAACTTCTGTTCTGCATGATTAAAAAAACATCTTTTTAAAATCTATTTTTCAAATTTTGTGTTCCAGACTGACTTGTGGAAAACGTTTTCCTTCATGTAAATGAGTGAAGGTTCAGTTTCACCAGCTGGTTAAACAGCTCGGAGACACCTGGAACCAATCTGCAGCTCCTTCAGGTCTGTGATGTGACTGGGTGTAATGGTGCTGCATGAGAGGCACAAACGGGGAGCACACGTACCGCTAGAGGAGCTTTAAGCATGTACACCAAAGTCAATATGAAAATCTGAAGTCTTACAAGAATAAAACCAGCTTGTGAGGAGAAGACCTGCCAACGCTGGCAGAGTCCGACTCGTATAAAGTAGCAGATCTCTCTGCATCCCGTCCACGAGGATCACATGACTGAAAGCAGAGAGGACTCTGGGAAACAAGCAGAGGAGGAGCTTCTGTTTTCTCTCGTCAATCCGTCGGCTGGAACACCAGAGGTCCACCGGGTCGGAGGGAAACGCAGCCTCAACTATCTCAGCTGCAGTTTTTCTTGCGCTTGTATCAGAGTCTGGTTGCTCCTCATCAGTCGGCCTCCGTCCCAGTCCCTCTCCTCCTCCAGCGTCCTCCCCCCGGTCTCCCTAACGCCCCCCTTCTCTCCTGTCCTGGACAGATCCACTCTTAAAAAACCTCCACCGGCTGCAGCCATCAGCGGGTTCTGTTGGCCCGGCTGGAGGGCCGGAGCCCGGGGGAACTGTTTAGTATCCAACACGTCTTTGTACTGGATCTCGGGCCTGATCATCCTCAGACAGGCGGTCCTGGTTCTGTTGTCCAGCCCGGGCTGCAGTTCATAGCCCAGGATCTTCACGAATCCACTCTGGAAGGGCCGGATGGTTTTGTCTCGGATGCGGTGCGCCTCTACGGGCTTCCCACCGTCCCGGAGACAAACTCGGGCCAGATCTTCTCGCCGCATCCTCAGAAGAGTCACTTCCTGCTCCATCTGGGCGCGGCCGAACCGGTCCACTTCCTCCCAGAAGGTCCGGTTGAAGGCTTTGTAAAGGTGCCAGTCCAAGGCGTTCCACTGCCGCAGCTTCTCCCTCTGCTCCTCCGTGAGCGACAGGTTGGGCGGAGTCTTGGCCGGCGAACGTCCCCCTCTGACGCCGGCCGCCGCCGCCGCCTTGCCCACCCAGCTGCCGCTCATCCCCCCGAGGCCGCCGGGCTTCTGCTGCCGAGCGTTGAGGCTGAAGGAGACGACGGCGTCCAGCGGCCAGCAGAGGGCGTGTCTCAGCAGGATCATGGACTGGTCGAAGTACTCGGACACCAGGACCAGCTTGAAGGTCCGGCGGACCGCCGCCTCGCCGCGCTGAGCCAGAGCCACGGAGAAATTAGCGTTGTGGTCCATGCCGAAGTCGAACCACAGCAGGTTGCGGGCGTAGTGGTTGTTACGAAGACGAGGGTCGTAGTATTTCTTCGGCTCGTCGGCAAAGTCTCCCAAACCTTTGGCTTTCCGAAAGGCCGGCGCGACCTCTTTGTAGTAAGCGAAGGAGGACTCGGCCAGAGACACAGGATCCCTGATGATGGAGAAGTAGAAGGTGTCTGCAGGCATCACCTTCTCCACCTCGGAGACACAAGAGACAGGACAGACGAGACATGGGGGACAGACAATCAGCTGCAGCAGTAACATACTGGACTCTCCTTGGTTTTTTATAAAATATAAATACTATATATTTAATATTTAGTATTATATCTTTTTTGGGTAAGTGTTGCTGCATTTGCATTAATAATAATAATATATATTCTACAACAATACTCGTGATGTGTCCTGTTCTTTATGGTCCAGTGGATCAGAACCACTACAGGACATTTAACTGACCTCTGGCTTGTTGAACCGCATGTGGTTGGCCATGATGTGGAACTCCATGGCCCTGGGACCTCGGTAACCTTTGACCCTGTGGGCGTTGAAGGGCAGCGGGTAGCCCAGCTGGTAGCCCAGCGGCAGGGCGAAGTGGAGGCTGCGCTCCTCCCCGAAGCGGTACAGCATGTTGAGCACCGTGCTGCTGGCCGTCTTGTGGGTCTTGAGGAACATGATGTGTGTGTGCGGCTGACAGGAGCCCAGAGATGGACCCTGGGCATCAGAGGACGAGAAGATGGAGCGGGCAGGCGGCTGGACGCTGCTGGAGGAGGAAGAGGAGGAGGAGGGAGTTGTTTAACTTCAGGTCATGTTAGAATCTGTGTGGTTCAATGTCTTAAAGCTGCTTTAAGGATCAAATGACTCTGGAACCAATCATCAGTGATGTCATCAACCAGCAGTGATGTCATCAACCATCAGTGATGTCATCGTTGGTTTGTGAACGTTATGAATCCTCCAGTTCAGATTCTGTCCGTCACCATCTTGTTAGTTCGGAGCGGTTTGGAGCAGGAAGTGACCATATTTGGACGAGCTGGGGGAGGAGCCAGAGGTGGATCTGACCGATCTGATCGGAAACCTGAGGATACTACGTCCCGCCCACCGATAGCTGTAACCTGACTGCACCCCAGGCCTGTCAATCAAACAGACACGCCCCCAAAAACAGGTCTTCTTGAATCTTCTTTTCTAATGAATGAGGGATTATTTTCAGATGGACCTCCAGAAAACTAAGAAGAAGGAGTGACTTTAGCTAACAACACCGAGAGAACTGATGGACACATTTTATTCACTTTGGATTTGATGAGAGAAGTTGAATGGGAGTCTATGGAGCCGGAGGCTTTTTGGAGCCGACCTCTAGTGGCACTCGCTGGTATTGCAGCTGAAGACACTTCTGGATCAGAACCATTTTACAGACCTGAAGCTACGAACTCTTTTATAAACAGTCTGTGAGTGCAGTGATGAACGTACTCATCTGCTCTGGTTCTCTAAAAGCAGCGTCTCATCTGGAGCCGATCTGTACAGGATGTTCACCGACATCTAAACATTTACTGTCTGACATCAGTCTGAAACACAGGTTCTGCTTCGAGTTCCACCCAGAATGTTTTGGCACCAGTAGTTGTTCTTCATCTGCTGTAACAGCTGCAGCCTTTTGTTAACCTTGTGTAAGTGACAACACGTTAAAATGAACCTTTCTGCAGCCACGACCTTTGACCTCTGCAGAACGCAGGTTCACTTCCACTGAAGTTCATCAGATGTTTCAGCATATTTTCATTAAAAAATTACTCAAAACAATGAATTATCAAAACAGATGGAGATGAATGTAAAACTAAGTATTCATCTGATGAAACATTTCAAATTAAAATTCCTGCCCACAGTTTACTGTGAACAATGGCTTCTTCTTCACATCAACAGTTGTCTTTGTGCAGACTCTGTCACAATGACACATATTCTGGTCCCGCTTCCTGTTCTGGACCAAAGTTCACACGTTAGAGGACTTGAACCGGCTGAGAGACGTCACTGCAGTGGAAGTAATGATCCCACAGACAGCCAGAGCAGACGGACTGAAACACGAGGTGCGATGAAGGTTCTGACCTGTTCTGACGTGCTGACTCAGCACTGAGGACAGTCTCTGGTGCTGCTGAGTTGGACGTCTTATACTTATATTTATATAACTGAGAGGATGAACAATTCAACAGCATCACAAAACACACTTGAATCCACTCCTGTCTGAAAGAGCTTCAACAGATCTGAACACGATGACCTTCATGAAGGAGAACCTTCAGTGTGTTTTGGTTATGTGAATACAAACACATGAAAACAGATTTAAAGGGTTTTAATGGATCTTATTTAAACTGTTATGAGTGGTAGAACTCAGACCGTAGATCCGTTAAAGGCCAGAGAAGAACAGCGGACCACAGAAAGGCTCTCGACCACAACCTGAACCTCCCTGAGGGCCCGTGGACTCACGTACAAAGGAAGGAGTGAAGGGGTGAATGGAGACCTTGTGTGAGGCCTGTAGTCCACAGGGAGAGCTGCTGGAGTCACAAACTACAGAATGACAGTGAACAACAACAGTTTGAGGGAGCTGACTGTAAATGTAAATCACCGCAGAGAGCGAGTTCAGACACGAAGGTTTCCTGAAGCGACTCTCGGCAGAACCGACGTCCCACTTCAGACTCGCGTTCAGTCTGCAGTGAACATGAAACACTGAATCTACTGACATCAGAGGATTCAAACAAATGCTGCAGATCGTCACAGAGATCATGTTCAGATAAACGGTGGTGAAAAGAACAAAAACTACTGAGTTGACAGTAACAGACTTGTGATGTAAGAAGCACCAGAGCTTTCAGTCTGAATACCAACCTCAATACCAACTTCCTGTTTCACTCCAAACAAAGAAATACGCTCTCTGAAACTGCAGCTGAATTATTGATTGGTGTCTCAGCAGCAAAGTAACTCAGATCCTGTTGGTTTAGTCATTTTCATCTGGCTGCTGTTTTATGTTTTTAATCAACTGATTATCTGACATCATGTGAGTAGTGTGTTGAAGCGTGGAGCTCTGATCTCTCAACTCTCCGTTCAGACCGTTTGTTTTGGTCTGAAGTGGATGTCACGGATTGGAGCAGGTTTACTTCACCTTCACGATGACATGAGGTCGTATTATTACCTGCGTGACTCGGTCCGACCGTAATCCAGAACGCAACACGGTAAACACGTAGTGACCTACCTCTTGTTGAAGATGACCCCCAACAGCTGGCCCGCAAACGCAATGGCCACGAACAGCAGCAGCGCCTTCCACATCCAGACCGGACCCAACCGACCGCACACCAGCCACCGCAACATCCTGGGGGGGGCGGGGGGGCGGCACATATGATAGTGATGAGGAGACAGGCATCACGTTGGAGAGGGGGGGGGTGAAGAGAGGGATGGAGAGAGAGATCTGAGTGAGTCATAAAACAAACATGACTAAGACATCATCATCATCAGGAGGAAGGCAGCACCAGAACCTGCTGCAGACAGTCTGTCTCCCTGCTTATTGATCAGATGATGATGATGATGATGGTCGAGACATCTTCGTCCTCAGCAGTTTTAGATAAATGAAATAAAGATGAGGACTCAAAATGTTCTGCAGACTAGTTTTGGATTTCGTGTCATCGTTGGCTGCAGAAGTGATTTAACATTATAATTCATGTTTGCTGAGTTTTCAAGCATCATCATAGTTTTGAAAGATATTCTTCTCATGACTTCATGAGTTCCCGTCACTCTTTAATAAATCTCTTTCACTGTGAGAACCAAGCGCACGGCAGCAGCACTGTAAACAGACTGTAAATCCGACAGCAGGATATCTGTACACCAGAACCAGAACCCAACAGGAAGTAAAAATCCAGACAAATTCAGACTCACACAGAGCAGACAGACCAGCAGAACTTACTTGGTACTAAACAGGAAACAAGACGAGAAGTCAAACAAGGAGGGGAGGAGAGCAACAGATGCAACAGACCAGGGAGTGGAGGACAACGAGGGACAGATGGAACTGATCAGGGCAGAGCAGACCATCAACCGGAGGGCAGGAAGTGAAACAACACAGACACAAGTGCAGGAGTTTTGACACAGAAAGTGACCTCATCATGTGAACACATCACCCTCCAAAATATCTGCAGCTTTAATTATTTTACCCAGAAATCAACATGTTTTTGTGTCCTCTGTTTAACACTCAATAAACTCACTGATTCTTCTGTCCAGCAGCAGCAGTGGAGAAGAAACAGGTGTTCAGGAACAGCTGCAGCTTCTCACACGCTTTAATCTGAAATGCTTTACGTCAGTGGCCCCGCCCCTTCCTCTACAGAGCCAAGATGGCGACCGCTTCACACTTCCTTTTTGGACATCATGTGAATACACTCAGTGATGAGTGAGTTCAAAAGTACTCCATCTACACCAGGGGTGTCAAACATACGGCCCGCGGGCCGAATTCGGCCCGCCAGGGGGTCCAGCTCGGCCCGCCGGATGACTTTGCCAAGTGTGAAAATTACGGAAAGACATAAATTGCATTTTTTATGAGAATATGGAGGTTTATGAGTACAAACGGGGTTTTTTTGTTGTTTTTTTAATCGATCCAGTAATTGCTTCAAAAACAGCGTAAATGTGACGTCTGCTCCGGAGGAAGAAGCTGCTGTGAGGGAATCTGTAGAGGAGATCCAGGCTGAGAAACAGTGGGCTGATGTCGGAGTTTTTGCTCTTTATGTTTCTAGTTTATTGTAGAAAGACCTTAAAATAGGGTTTATCATCCAAAAACCTTCAACGATTTAAACATAGAGAAATATTGTCGTTATGTCTGCGTTATTATGCTGTGACTTTACTGGTCGGGCCCACTTGAGATCAAAGTGGGCCGGATGTGGCCCCTGAACTAAAGTGAGTTTGACACCCCTGTTCCAGAACACCTGATGGGCCTTCAAAATAAAAGAGGAAACTCAAATTCCAGACTGAAGTAAAAACTTCAAAACAGAAAAACGCTCCAGACGATGTGTGATAACAGATGAAACACTGGTTCTGACAATAAAGTCCAACTGAGACGGAACACCATAACAATACTAATACAAAAGAATAAACTCTGCTCTACTCATGGAAATATTACAAATAGTCTTCATACTGAACCGTGTTCACAATAATATCAAACCCCAGAAGGTCCAGTTCTAATAGAAAACCACAGAACTCCTGTCCTCAGCGGTCCACAACTGGTTCCGAGTGGGAAACAGACATACTACAAAGAAAATGTGCTGCTCCGACACCTCGTACAAGAGGGACAGAAATCAGTGTGACACACATGATCAACACATGATCAATATCAGAGAACCATCACAACAGAATCATCAGAGAACCATCACAACAGAACCATCAGAGAACCATCACAACAGAATCATCAGAGAACCATCACAACAGAACCATCAGAGAACCATCACAACAGAACCATCAGAGAACCATCACAACAGAATCATCAGAGAACCATCACAACAGAATCATCAGAGAACCATCACAATAGAATCATCAGAGAACCATCACAATAGAATCATCAGAGAACCATCACAACAGAATCATCAGAGAACCATCACAACAGAATCATCAGAGAACCATCAGAGAACCATCAGAACCATCCCAGTCTGGATGAACCCCCAACATAATGCAGAGAAACCAGAGGAACTAAAGGAACCAGAGGAACTAAAGGAACCAGAGGAACTAAAGGAACCAGAGGAACTAAAGGAACCACCCAGCCTCCATCACAACACAAAGGAGCATTTAGTTTGGACACACACCGTAAATCCCACTGGTTCTGTGTAAATGAAGAGAAAGGCCTATGCGTGTGGACCCCCCCTCCCCTCACACACACACACACACACACACAATCACTGCATCCCCGTCTCCGTGCCCCCCCCCCCGCCTGCACCTCCTCCTCCTGCTCGCTGGCTAACGTTACCTGGCTCTCCGTTTGAAAAACATCGCTGTGTCCCGGGGCCGGTATCGGTGTCGGTGTTGTTGTGCAGCTGCAGAGAGCTCGGAGCATCTCGAAGGCTTCGGCAGCAGCGGATCCTCCGCCGGTACCGATCAGGCCATGGACCCGGAGCAGCCCCGCGGACCGACACGGAGCCCGGTTCTGTCTTCAGACGCTGAGGGCCCGGTTCTTCCCGAGTCCAACAGATCCTGTGTGGGTGCACCGAGAGCTCGGCTGGCTGCTCTGCCGACGGCCAGGACGCTCAGCCCGGAGACAGCGGAGACATACGGGGGGGGGACGTGGGGCACTTCCGGGGGATACCAGAATAAAAGCGTCCACCGACCGGACCAGGATCTGACTAATGCTGATGAAACGAGTCTGGTGCCACAATGCAACACGCTTCCTCCGTGAACTTTGGATTCATTCCCTTCCTGTGAAGTTTCTTCTTCACTGCTTCAAATCAGATATCAGAGAAGAAATAATCAAAAGCTGAGTGTTGCCTTTCAGTCATTGTTTTAATAAACATTAAGTCTATATCAACATTATAATGTTATCATATTATAAACTATATAATACTAATGACCAATGTCCCCAGAGGCCAAACTAATGTCTTCCTCCTAAACCCGGAGTGTGTCTGTCAAACAGCTCATCGCTCATTGAAACAGCATGATGGCGGTGAAACTGGCACGAGACGGTCCGCGTGCTCAGCGGGGATCTGGGACGTTTGTCCTGCGACGGTTCTCTGTCAGTGCTTTTATTTTGAAAGTGAAGAGGGTGTGTTTCCGTCGTGGTTTGTATTCCATCTACCAGCTTGACGAATCAGGTTTTCTGACGTCACAGTGTGATGCTGATAGAGAGGCATCCAGAGGAGCAGCGCGAGTCCTCACTCCGTCCTGCCGACATTCAGCCACATTCCTCCGGTCAGGAGACGCGTTCCTCTCCGGTCTGGATCCTGGAGCTCCAACATGGTGTCACACCGAGGCGATGTCAATCTATGAGTGAGTGAGTGAGTGAGTGAGTGAGTGAGTGAGTGAGTGAGTGTGTGTGTGTGTGTGTGTGTGTGTGTGTGTGTGTGTGTGTGTGTGTGTGTGTGTGTGTGTGTGTGTGTCTGGGAGGGGATGAAGGCTGAGGACAAAGGAATGAAACAGGAGGGTTTGATGGATGCAGCTGCTCAACACGTGTTGACACTGTGTATTAAAGTGTTGTGTATCTTCCTGTGTGTGTCTACTGTGTATTAAAGTGTTGTGTATCTTCCTGTGTGTGTGTCTACTGTGTATTAAAGTGTTGTGTATCTTCCTGTGTGTGTCTACTGTGTATTAAAGTGTTGTGTATCCTTCTGTGTGTGTGTGTCTACTGTGTATTAAAGTGTTGTGTATCCTTCTGTGTGTGTGTGTCTACTGTCAGTGGACACAAGCTGAAGGAGTCACACGGATCCAAGAACTTAAATTTAGTGAATCGGACAGAAACAAAGTGAATTCACTCAGGAAATGTACTGAAGTCCATTTAAAATGCTTCTTAAATCTGCTTCTGCTTCATTACAGATGAAAATTTTATAGAAATACATATTTTTTCCAATCCTGTGACATCATAAAAAACGTGCCTATTGTCTGTGATTTGTTATTAATTCCAATGAAGAGACTTTTGTCCTCGAAACCTTCTCACATGGTTTCTTTGAAATAAAACCATCTGACTATTGAAAGTAGATGAACTGGTTCCACCTCCAGAATCAATAACGTTTTATCAATAAAACACCAGTAAAAAGGTTTTTCACTTCTTATTGATGGTTACTCTCTTTATGTTCTCTCATGTCACCAGGATGCTCAGTGACCTTTGACCTGCAGACGGTGTGATGGACTGACTGGGAATGTAGTTTCTGTAATAACTCATAATCAACCAATGATATAATATTATATTCAGAGTATTCTACTGTTTCATAACTAAACTAAACGTATTATTTTATAATTCTGCCAGAGTAAATAATCCTTTTGTTTGTGGCTCTGTGCTGCTGATCAAAGGTCACCGCGACCTCACGTCCCGTTGTGAATGATGTCAAAACTGATTTAAAGGACAGAGGTGTCCCTCTCAGATCTTCTGTGTTGCGTTCAACATGTGTGTGAAGCGTCCATCTTTTACAATCTGCAGCTTCTCTGCAGCAACATCCAATTCTGTTGTGACAGCAACAACTGTATATTTTAATTCTATTTTATTAATGTTGTTTAATTTGATCTGTTCTTGTGCATTTTATCTATTTATTTTTTAAATGACATTTCAACATGTTTTTTTTTGTTCCTTTACATGTTTTTATCTGAAACACTGCATTTAATTTTCTGTAAAACACTTTGAGCACTAAAGGAAACTAAAAGAGTTTGAACACAACTTCACCACAAATCAGTTCAATATGAACTTCATTAAAATCTTAAACTAGATGTTGAGTTGAGATGATGCAGATTTATTATAAAGTGGTGAGCAATTAAATCATAATAGACTTTCTCTGTTGATTGCACACAAAACACACAAAACAACTTTAACAGCTCTTTCTGTGTTTTCATCTCTGCTGTGCTCAGGTTGACATGTCTGATGGCTGCTGGTGAACATCTGATGACTAAATGAATCCAGTTAAATATTCAGAAGCTTTAATAACGTACAGATTTTCATTCAATACTCAAAACTTCCTGTATTTAATCCCGTTTCTTCATATTTATGATGTATGTCTATTGTTTGAAATAGAATTTAGTGTCTGTACGTTATTAAAGCTTCTGAATATTTAACTGGATTCATTTAGTCATCAGATGTTCACCAGCAGCCATCAGACATGTCAACCTGAGCACAGCAGAGATGAAAACACAGAAAGAGCTAAACATGTTTAACAGCTCTGTAACATGTTAAACATGTTTAACATGCTACATGTGTGCACTGCAGAGCTGCTCTGGGAGCAGCATGCTGGCAGAAGGAGGCTCCGCCTCTAAATTTAGAAGTAAAGCCTCTAATTAGTTAACTGATTCCTTTGTTAAAGAGCTGCACCAGCTGCTCCTGACCAGCCCCCCACCCCCACACCCCTCCTCCACACACACACACACACACACACACACACACACACACACACACACACACACACACACACACACACACACACACACACACGACAACAGGATGCACCTCCAGCTCATGTAAATATAGGCGAAGTCAGTGAAAGTCTGAATCTGAATGAAGCCTCAGATCACAGCACAGCATTCAGGAAACAGCACCACCCGGTGGCTCCACCCGGTACTACAACAACAGCATGTGTGACTCAACGTTGAACAGGGTCAGAGAGAGAAACCTGCAGGTTCTCTGATGACCAGTCAGCAGACAGGAAGACAGACAGCTGCTCTGATCTGTACATCTACAGAAGTAACAACTGTCCTCCACCAGGAGCCGCCGACCTGTCAGAGAGGATCACGTGCTGCAACAACCTCAGAGGAAAACGCTTTAAGACAAATACAGTTTTAGTGCACGTGAGTTAGATTTGTCTTTGTTTACATTTCACATGTTTCTGAATAATCTTAAAAATATTTTCAATAAATTATAATACAATAAAGAATCAATCATATCTATGTTGCCATGGAGCCTCGAATGCATCATCATCAGAATAAAAGAGTGACATCCTGTATTTTTGCATTTATGAGTTTGATGTAGTTGTACCACCCTGCAAGAGGTCTGCAGGTGGACCGGGAGGAGATCCGACCTGCAGCCCCGTGACACCGTGTACTGACCTGGCCCAGAGAGTCGGGCTAATGCTGCAGGATCAGTCAAACGAGATTACTGCAGACCAAATGGCTGGACAGTAAGCCGACAGGGGAACAACCCGGCGCGTCTCCAGAAGGACATTCCGGAACCGACTGACCACAATTATACATAAACATGAAATGACTTCATGTCTGAGCTGTAGGTTGTCTCTCAGAGCAGAAACCTGCCGAGGAGCAACCGGAGTTTGATCAGCTGCTGAACTTCACGTCTCAGACGTTGTGGTCTGAGATTTATTCTCACCGTGGAGCAACACTTCAAACCTCAGAGAACTTTTAGAAGAAACGTTTATTCTTGTTTTCTTGAAGTTTGTTTTCCTTTAAGAGGAAACGTTTAAAGTTGGAGAGAAACTTACAGAAGCTCCGCTGATTTATCTCATTTATCTCATTTATCTCATTTATCTCATTTATCTGATTTATCTCATTTATCTGATTTATCTCATTTATCTCATTTATCTCATTTATCTCATTTATCTCATTTATCTCACTGGATTGCAGTTCAGTGTTTCTCCTTCCTGCCGCCCGTTGAACGCTTTAACGGTGAAACCGACTCACCTGCTGGTTAGTCCACCGTGTCCCGGGTGTAGACCGGGTGGAGTTCAGGTGTAGTCCCGGGTGTAGACCGGGTGGAGTTCAGGTGTAGTCCCGGTGTAGTCCAGGTGTAGTCCAGGTGTAGTTCAGGTGTAGTCCAGGTGTAGTTCAGGTGTAGTCCAGGTGTAATTCAGGTGTAGTCCAGGTGTAGTCCAGGTGTAGTCCAGGTGTAGTTCCGGCTCACTGTTGTGTCCGCGGGACGAAGCGTCCTCTCCGGACACAGATTGAACGGTGGCGGGCAGCGCGTCACAGCCTGCAGCCCCCCTCCCCCCTCCCCCTCCCACACACACACACACACACACACACCGTCCGTCTTCTTGTCCTCACATTGCGATGTGGACAGACTGAGAGACTCATTAATCTATGACGTAGACCAACACCAAGCTTTACTCTGCACCACAGAACCGGACATGAAGGTTATTCTCATCCTTTTCATTGTTTCCCCAGAATTCACTAGAAATCACAATTGAAAGGTTCCTTTTGTTGTTGAATTAATAACATGGATGTTAATCAGAGACAAACGGGAGAGGAGAGACTGGCGTCCAACAAACTGCTGCTTAGTGACGACAGTCAGTTATGAAGGAAATGTGTTGATTTCCTCAACTTTAATTCAGGTATCGATTGTCAAGATTATGATGCCTAATTTTAACCAAGAGCAATTTTCCAAGTTCTTCAGATCTGAATACTTGGACCTCATTACACTTCTTGTGCCTTTTATGGTATTACAATACATGCATATTTGTTTATATATGATTATTCTTATTGAACGAGGCTCACATTACATGATTTAAAGCCCCTCGGTGAATATTACACCTCTTAAATGTGTGACAGCATTACATCTGTATTTGCAGAAAAAGAAAAGTCCTGAATGATGTGTTGTTTTGTGTCCAGCCACTGTGGGGCGCTCTAGTCTCATAGTTCACAACACAACTTTACTGAGTTTGGCAGGATCAGAAGTCCTGCAATATGTTGTCCAGTTTTGACACCTTCACTAAATGATGCAGTGAGGAGCAAAATATTCTCACATTACAGAAATGTTTTCACTCTGAAACTGGTCCCCACACTGATAGATGTACAAGAACACACACAAACACTCCCTACAGTCAAAGGAGGACGCTCTTCACAAGTAGGTCTACATGAAATCCTCTTTTTTTACATTCATGTCACCTATTTCAAACAGCAAGAAGACCTGACAGCCTGCTGCACACATGAAGCCCTTAAAGTCTGAAAGTATGTCTTCACTGCTGAAGTTTCACACACACACATGAACATGCAACACTCAGCAAACCGCAGGCAGGAGCACAGTGGGTACTTCTCCATCACACACACACACACACACACACACACACACACACACACACACACACACACACACACACACACACACACACACACACACACACACACACACACACACACACACACACACACACACACACACACAGTTCCTGTCCTGTAATCACAAGGCTGCTGGTTCACCAACATCCTCTCTGTCTCTTTCTGTCACAAATATTATAACTAAATAATGAAATGAATAAAAGCAAGTAACAATCATCACGACGGATCAGCTGTATCACATGACTGATCTTTGCTCCTGATCAGCGTCCATCTACAGCTGAAGTCAGAAGTTTAAACACAATGAGGGAAATCATTAAAACTTTTTTAAACACTTCACAAACTCTAAACTATAAAACACTCAATGAGCTAACGACACCCATCAATTTTTCAACAAGTGTTTGCAGACAAATTATTTCACTTTTAATTCACCATGAGGAAGAAGCCATAAAAACAGCAGAGAACAGTTTGCAGCCACACATGAAGACAAAGGTGGGAAATATCAGCTGGTCTGCTGAAACAAACAGTGAATTGTTTGGCAGTGATGCCATCAAATGTTTGGAGGGAAAAGGGTGAAGCTAAAGAACAACATCCCAACAGTGAAGCACGGGGGCAGCAGCATCATGGTGGGCTGCGAGAGGAACTGGTGCCGTCACAAAGTCATGGGCAAATATTAAAGTAAGACTTCAGGATTGTAGGACTCAGCTGTAACTGATACCAAGTATTAAATTAAAAATGTCTAAAATGACGTTTCAATGTTACTGAGTGCAGATTAATGAGAGAAATTAACAGTTTTCTTCATCTGAAATGTAAAAATGTGATAAAATGTCCAAAAAAAATGCAGCGACTGTATGATTTCCAAATAAAAGTTGGCAGGTGTTACTGGCTCATCTAACCTGAATTTTATTTCATTGATTTTTCTAACTTTAGTGATTTGAAACTAAAAACAAAGTGAGTATTTTTTTATTGTTGAGTTGTTCAGCTGTTGTTCGGCACTCTGATTCTGCTGTTCACCTCTGAACTCTGACTGTTCAGAGGGAACATCCTCCATACGGCGCTCATGTCCATGTTCCCCCTGAAGGTTTCGGTGGTGAAATAATACGCGATGGGATCGAGCACGGTGTTCAGACATGCCACCATCAGGCTGTAGCGGTACACGGCCAGCAGGGGGCACGAGATGTTCTCCCTGTGGATGGAGAGGAAGGTGAGGGCGGCGTGGTACGGCAGGAAGCTGAAGAGGAAGACCAGGAGGCTGGTGCCGATCATCCTCTGGATCTTCCTGCAGTCCACCAGGCGAGTCTGGGCCACGGTGCTGCGGCGGACCGCTCGGACCAAACCCCAGGAGCAGACCAGCATGAGCACCAACGGGGTCCCGAAGCCCAGGAGCAGCGTGGGTACCAGCACCACCGGCAGCGTGGCGTAGACCGGCAGCCCGTCGAAGCAGTTGTCGTGGACCACCTGTTTGTGATTGGACAGGTAGATGGGCAGGCTGGCCCCGAAGGTCAGCACCCAGATCCCCACACACACCAGCCACGCCTTCTTTCTGGCTCCCTGAACGCACGGCGACATCGGGAAGCTCACGGCCATGCAGCGGTCCAAGCAGATGGAGGTGAGGAGGAAGATGCTGCCGTACATGTTGGCCTTCAGGACCAAGCCGAGGCCTTCGCACAGCGGCTGCGGGAGGTCGGAGAAGCCCAGGTGGTAGTAGATCCTCACGGGCAGCGTGAACAGGAGCAGCACGTCCGCCACGGCCAGGTTGGTCATGTACACGATGGTCTGAGATCTGGACTTGATGTTCCTGAAGAAAAACACCAGAGCTACGAGGTTAAAGATGACACCCACGATGAAGATGGAGGAGTACAGGCACACAGGGAGCAAGTCCACGTCTCTGCTGCTGGTGTGGCAGGCGGTGGACCTGTTGATGGACCCGGTGATGGACTCGGTGACGGAGCCGTTGATGGACATGAAGACCTGAGAGCCGTCACACAGAAGAAGAAGTGAGAGTGGTTGTGAGAACAGGTGGATGTTTGGCTTCAGTCGGGATGAGAAAACACTGACATGAATCATCTGTTGTCATGGAGACAGGACGGACCAATGACCCGTTCTGTCGTTCACTGGAGACTTGAGAAGAGAAAGATAGTGAGCACTGAAAATGGAGGTCATTTCCTTTTTTCAAAACAGCCACAGTAATCCTGCCGTGCTACTTGTGTCCCTGCGGTTGTTGTCAGACATGTGTTTTTATTGATTGTGGTTTCCTGTCGCTTCTCAGCGAGACCTCGGTGAACTACAAGAGCTGCAGATGTGTCAACAGTCCTTCTGCAAAAAAGTCATTTTGAAACTGGAACTTGTGGTGCTGTTGAACTGCACTTAGATGCAAAGTTTTACTCACATTTTTGTGGAAGAATTTGTTGTTTTGTTTTGTTTCCAGAATGTTCTTCTTAAAGATAGAACAACGTTCTCTAAACACATTTTATGAATTCTTCCACAAAACACGTGATGTTTTTAAAGGTTGTTATCTCCGAAATAAGAACGAATATCATTGCATCTCTTCTTTTTTTTTTACTTTTACAACAAAAGACTTCGAGCTGTGTGGTTCTGTGTGATGTATATAAATATAAAAATGAAGAAGGACTATTGTCAAATCACGTTGCATTTGCTGTAAAAGTGGAACAGACTTCAGACGCGCTCAGCAGCAAATTGACAAAATGGTCTGTAGTTCCTCTCCAGAAAAATGTAGAACTGTTTGACGAAACACTGTTTACGTGTAAATAATTATCAGTGAACATCGTGAGATTTTCACCCGAAATAACAGAAAAAGTCTCTTTTTTTGTCCCGAAAGCTTCTTGAATTTATTTACTTGTAACTACTGATTTCTGCCTTCTAATTTCTAAACCTTAATTATCGTCAGGTTTGAAACTCACTCACGTTTGACCACCTTTTTGTGTCTGAATGCTTCCGATGAACCTGAGTGGCACATGGAGTGCAGTCGTACAGGTGACAGTAAACGACAGGTGACTTTACCTGCTGGACGATCCAACGCAGTGCAGATCCACAGAAGAAGAAGAAGCATGGGAGTCTGTAACCTGGTAGGTGTGTGACTCAGTACAGGAAGTTGATCAATCATCAGACCTCCCTCTTCCTCTGCACATGTCCACCTCTTTGTGCAGACTCCCTGTGGACCTGCTCATGTCTATCAATGAATTATTATGAGGCAATAAAAAAAACTGACTCAGGGAAAAGAGAAACTAGTGTACTGCCAAATGACATCATCAGAAAATGTTGGACTAATTGGATGTGTTGTTGCTGACTGTGCAGGTCTGACTGATGAACACAGGGTGCCTCAGAAATGACTGTTTTAATGTAAATCAAACGCTAAGACAGAGTTCTTCAACACAGGGTCCGTGACCCCTCGGGGGTCCGCGGAGGTACTGCAGGGGGTCGTGAAAATTTTGATTGATTAGACAATTTTTCTTTTCTTTTTTTTCAAATTTTGTTTTTCCACGAATTTAAACGTCTTTAAATACACATTAACATGTTGTAGTGAATGGATAAATGGAGGCAGAAGATGTTATCTTTCAGTCAGAAATGCACATTCAGCGACACACAGGAGCTCTCAAGCTGGACACCGGTTCACCCACAGCAGGAGACCAGCCTGGACCTGTCCCTCCAAGCCTGGACCTGTCCCTCCAAGCCTGGACCTGTCCCTCCAAGCCTGGACCTGTCCCTCAAAGCCTCCTGCAGTCCTCCAGTTTAATATAAAGCACAATTTTATACAATATATTTAGTAGGGGGTCCCTGCTCCATCTCTCTATCAGTTTGGGGGTCCTTGGCCTGAAAAAGGTTGAACACCGCTGGTCTAAGGATGAATTTAGAGCCAGAGGTCACGTTGTTGGTAGAGATTGGATCACCTGCAGGGAAGCGCGCTCTAAACTTTAAGCTGTGGTGATTGGTTGTTTAACTGCCAATCAGCTGGTCTCTGTACGGCTCGAGTTCTCCCTCCCAAAACGTAACAACCAATCACAGGCAGAGCGTACCTCCCCCGATCCAATCTGGCCTCAGCCATTACACGTTGCTGGTGAGCGCCCCCTACAGGCCGATAAATGAAAACGTAACTTTTGAACGTAATACTGCAGATTGAGTCCGGGTTCATTGGATCATGTGACCATCTGATTATGTGATTTATTTATTTGTGTTTTCCCACCGGTTCCCACGCCGACCTCGTGGCGCAACGGTAGCGCGTCTGACTCCAGATCAGAAGGTTGCGTGTTCAAATCACGTCGGGGTCATAAGTTTTTTGGGGATTTATTTTAACGTGTTTACATTTTACTCCCAACTCTCCACACCATAATATCCTATTTACACATCATGCAGTGATATTTACGGTTTGTTTTCTGTATTTTAATGTATTTCTCTGGATGGGAGCTGGTTGTATTTTGAACATGAGTCCTCTGTTAGCATCTCTTTGCTATCGAAGAATGACACAATGTTAAATTATGTTCAGAGCTTTATTACAAAATATTTTCAACATTTTAAACACGGTTATAGACTCAAATACTGCAAATCTGTTCACGCTCTACAATCTGTAATCTGAGAAATAAAATAGTGAAGAAAGTAAGTGGTGGGACTCCCAGTCATTCCTCCTGAAGAGTTTAAATAAGCAGCTGATGAACCCTCAGCTGTTCTTCCAGAAGTCGTGGGCGTGTCTCCGTCCAGCTTACTGTTGAGAGAAGACAGAGAGACGGGGTCAGTGAACGCACCACAGTCCAGTTCAATCTCTGGAGAAGTCCTGAATCCTCTCTGAACCCATTTAACCAGGGAACATGGTTCTGGTTGTGAACCCGGACTCGTCCTTCGGTGTTCAGGAACATCTGTGCCTGAGTTTGAGCTTTTCTCTCTCCAGTCTCACCTCCTTTCCACAGGTGCCACAGAGACATCCGAACAGCCCGTTGACCATCTGGATGCAGCAGAGGACGAGCTGCACGATGGCGGCCACCAGCAGGGTGGAGAACAGCCCCACGTTGAACTCCACCACGTTCTCCGGAAGGACACACCACGACCACATGGCCTTGTCAGACAGGTAGCTCTCAGTGCTGGAAACAGAGGAGCGGTGACGTCAGACTACCGAGACGAGCACGACCGCCACGTGGTATCTCCTGAATACACTTCTCAGTACAGTTTGTAAGTGACTTATTAAATGCACCTGTTGA
>NW_027210932.1:150000-152500 GCF_029030835.1 Brachyistius frenatus
CGAAGTGTCTCTGACTCACCTGGACTCACCTGGACTCATCTGGACTCACCTGGACTCACCTGGACTCATCTGGACTCACCTGGACTCACCTGGACTCACCTGCTCATTCATGAACAAACAGGAAGTTCTCCGTCAGTCTTCTGTTATCAGAACCAACATGTTACCTAACAGCATTTATCACGTTATATAAATATATCTGCATGTTCGTGCCTGGTACTGAGATCCTGATGATTGGACACACCCACTAACCTGACATGATGACATCATCACACACCCACTAACCTGACATGATGACATCATCACACACCCACTAACCTGACATGATGACATCATCACACACCCACTAACCTGACATGATGACATCATCACACACCCACTAACCTGACATGATGACATCATCACACACCCACTAACCTGACATGATGACATCATCACACACCCACTAACCTGACATGATGACATCATCACACACCCACTAACCTGACATGATGACATCATCACACACCCACTAACCTGACATGATGACATCATACACCCACAGGTGATGAGGGGACAGACAGCTGATGTATGTTGATATTCAGGTTTTATTAAACTGTCTTTCAACAACATCTCTGACACGTCCTCTCAGGACTGTTGCCATGACGATAGTGCACATAGGAACATGTCTCCATTCAGACAGGAGTTACAGATGATCCACAGAGGAGGAGGAGGAGGAGGATGAAGAGCATCCCAGTCAGTTCACAGAGGACCTGAAGACCAACGTGTCCGTCCACCCCGTGTTATGGGACGTCCCACTGACGTGTGTGTGTGTGTGTGTGTGTGTGTGTGTGTGTGTGTGTGTGTGTGTGTGTGTGTGTGTGTGTGTGTGTGTGTGTGTGTGTGTGTGTGTGTGTGTGTGTGTGAGATTGATCTCCGGGTGTCTCATCACTTCCTGAGGACCCTGAACGGGGGTCCGTGTCCAGGTATGATGACATCAGCGGTGCGTAGCGCCTCCTGGCGGCTGACTTCCTGCACTGCAGGGTTCATGCTCACATCCCGCCAACTGCTCTCATCGTTGCAGCACTCAAATAGGTCCCCAGCAACAAGCACGGTGCCCGCGGAGGTTCCTTTCACCTGGACGCTGACGTCCTGTCCGGTGTGGCCCGGAGTGGGACAGACACAGACCTGTTGGACACAGCAGACCGGGTCAAAGGTGGAGGACAGGAGGTCCCTGATCTTCATCTTTAATTTAACGTCTGCTTCATTATTTAACTGAGGACAGATCCAGATGTGTCCTGACTGACTGAGAGGACAGATCCAGATGTGTCCTGACTGTGGACAGATTGACCAGATGAGGCGTGTCTCCTCTGTAATACCTGCAGGTCTCCAGGGACAGTATTTGCGCGGACACACAGAGACACATGAGAGACACTCACATGTTCATCGATAGAGTAGGACTGTCCCTCTGCCAGCTGGTTGGGACGGTACGTGTTCCCCTCGCTGACGTCATGTCCAACAATCAGCAGCGCAGCAGGAAACAGATTCAGGTTCCCCACGTGGTCCGAGTGTCCGTGAGTCCCCACCACCACGTCCACGTCCCCCGGGTCCAGACCTCTGTCCTTCAGGGACCTGAGCAGGAAGTCTCGGTCCCACGGTCCCCCGGTGTCCACCAAGACCGTCCTGAGTCCCGTAATGAGCGTAACGGTCCCGTCGGCTCGGAACGTCCCGTCGGTCTGCGGGAGACAGAACCCGACCTTCAGGACGGACACGGAGTACGGCTCACCGGGGAAGTCCAGCTGGGTCTCCGACAGGGGGACACACTGTCCCTCACTGTCTGTCTCCATGGTGCTGCAGGACTCACTGGAGGACTCCTTCTGTGGTTTGAGGTGACGCTGACAGGTGGCGGTGCTGCCCTCTGCTGGAGGACCTGGGTAGAGACACCGTCTGGTGATACTTTGTTGTTTTTTTCTTTTTGATCTTTCCAGATGTTTCAGAGATCAGATGTTGATCATCGAATAATATGATCACATGAACGGAAATCTGTGCATTATTATAATAAGTCCTGTTGTTGTTGATTTTATTCGTGTGTTTCCTGGAACATGTTCACTGTCTGTTTACTGCATCAGCTGTATTTACAGGACTTTAGGGTCATACTGTCAGAAAATAACTATTAATTAAATTATTCATTTCATATTCATTTATATAACATGATATAACTAATATAACACTCATATTACACCCTGGTCATCCAGCAGGTAAAGAGAGCTCAGAGTTTGTTTGTTTTGCTTCCGCTTTATGAGCCTTTTAATAATCGGAATATGATATGAGGGCAGAGAGGCTCGTTTCTTTTTATTTATCACAAGCAACAACAAAACAAGGGTTTAAAAAATCCAACAAAAAACAAAAAGACAACACAGAAGGAGACATTAAAAACACAAACTAAGATAGAGACTTTACAGACGTTTTATGGGTTTTCTTTTCATTTTGTTCCACTTACTCACCGCGTTGCTGTTCAGCAAGC
>NW_027210932.1:160000-170000 GCF_029030835.1 Brachyistius frenatus
TTCATGACTGTCAGTTGTATTAGAAGAGATGTTTTAAACCCGGTTCAGCTCGGTGAGGTTCTGTTGAGGTTATTGTGGAGAACCGGCCTTCCTCTGGTAATAATTCTAATGATGTTTAATATTCAGCAGCTCTGCAGTGATGATGATGATGAGGGAAGAGGAGGAAGAGCTCAGTGACTCAGCTGAGATCAGCTCTCATGGATTTGTTTTCATACTTTATGGTAAAAAGAAGAGTGAGTGAACGAGTCTACGGTCGCCATGGTGACACAGAGGGGCCGTGAGATCAGAAGCTTTCTGCAGAGGTGTGTGTGTGTCGGGGGGGAGGGGGGTGTATGTGTGTGTTGATGATGATGATGCAGTGATGGTACATCAGGGTCCAACCGGTGTTTGCAGGACTGCAGCTGGAGTCCGTCCTGTCTTTTGGTGTTGAAATCATTTGGGTTCGTTCTCCATGTAGGAATGTCCCCTGAAGAGCGACCCGACCCGTCCCGTCCCGTCCCGTCCCGAGGGACGAGGAGCCTTCTGCTGTTGGAGGGTTCTGACCAGCTCGTGTGAGTCGCTCTTTAAACCTGATTCTCCCACACTGCTCTCAGACACGCAGAGCGGCCGCAGCTCTTTGTGGGGACTTTTAAGTCACTCTCAGCGCATCCATGGCAACCACTTGTTGAAGCCTCACTGCTCGTTGCTAGGTGATGGGATGTACTGGACCAGAAAATCCTTCCATTGACACTCCCTCCACCCCCTTCTCCACCCACCCCTCTCCCTGCCCCTCTCCCCCTCCTCCTCCCATGGAGCGCAGCCAAAACAACCCACGTATACGCTCCAACTTCCGCTGGTTACCATGTTCATATTTCACACACGTGTCCTGATGAAGACTTCTGTCCAGGTGTGCTGAAGATGTTGTGTACATTTAGTGACTTGTTCTCATGCTTGGTTTATATATATATATATATATATATAAATATATATAAAGTGTGATCGCCTGGAGTCAGACAGACATGAGGAGCACCAAAGTGTCTTCGGGACATCCCACGTGTCCTCACCAGGACTCAGGACGTTCATACACCCCAGCTGAGACGGTTAAAGTATGATTTGACATTTTATCAAATTAAATCTCTTCGCAGCTGAGCGCTGCACCACAGACTTGCTTTATAATTCATACTATAGATGATAATTATAATCATTGTCCTCCTAAAATAAGAGGATCACTGTGCTGCTGCAGAAGTTGGAGAAGCTGTAAGTCCTTTGCATCTGCTCTGCCCCCGCTCCTCCCCCTCCTCCTCCTGTTGATCCTGGTGCCCTCATCTTTTCTCCGCTCCCCCCCACCCCCCACCCCTCCTCCTCCCCCTCTCCCCTCCCCTCTCTGACCGATTAGCCGGTGCGGGGCTCTCCGCTATTTCCATGAGAAAGGCGACGGTCGGTGAAAGGGTTAAGCCTGAGGACGAAGCCCCAAAAAGCAGCCCTAATTTTCTGCTCGGTGGGGGAGTGAGGAAAGCAGGGAGAGGGAACAAAGACGCCCAGGGGAGGAGCGGAGACTCCGGCTTTACTATATGCACCTGCGGCCTGAAAAGCCGCGGACAATGCGCCTCAGAAACGGCCAATTACGAACGGGCCATCCACCCGCTTTTTCTGAGGAGACGTGGGGGAGGAGGAGGAGGAGGGGGGGGAGGGGGAAAGTGAATTTAAAAGAGGGTAAAGATAAGAAAGTAAATAATCGAGCTTTAAATCATCCAGGCACTAAAGACCCCCCTTCCCTTTCCCCCCAACCCCACCCCTCACATCCCCGCCTGGCCCGGCTGCGTGTCCTCCCGCTGCAGTCCACCGTGCTGGGCCCTGTGGTGGTCCGGCTGGTCGGAACCTGTGGTGGTCCGGCTGGTCGGAACCCGTGGTGGTCCGGCTGGTCGGAACCCGTGGTGGTCCGGCTGGTCGGGCAGAACTGTGAAAGTGTAAAAAGGTGGATTGTGTCTGCTGACATGAAGTTATTCCTCCTAATGACTGGGATGGATGGAGTTATGGGATGGATGGATGGAGTTATGGGATGGATGGAGTTATGGAATGGATGGAGTTAAGGGATGGATGGAGTTATGGATGGATGGAGTTAAGGGATGGATGGAGTTATGGATGGATGGAGTTAAGGGATGGATGGAGTTATGGATGGATGGAGTTAATGGATGGATGGAGTTATGGATGGAGTTATGGATGGATGGAGTTATAGATGGAGTTATGGATGGATGGAGTTGTTGATGGAGTTATGGATGGATGGAGTTATAGATGGAGTTATGGGATGGATGGATGGAGTTATGGGATGGATGGAGTTATGGATGGATGGAGTTATGGGATGGATGGAGTTATTGATGGAGTTATGGATGGATGGAGTTATGGGATGGATGGAGTTATGGATGGATGGAGTTATTGATGGAGTTATGGAATGGATGGAGTTATGGGATGGATGGAGTTATGGGATGGATGGAGTTATGGATGGATGGAGTTATGGGATGGATGGAGTTATGGAATGGATGGAGTTAATGGATGGATGGAGTTGTGGGATGGATGGATGGAGTTATGGGATGGATGGATGGAGTTATGGAATGGATGGAGTTATGGATGGATGGAGTTATGGATGGATGGAGTTGTTGATGGAGTTATGGATGGAGTTGTTGATGGAGTTATGGATGGATGGAGTTATAGATGGAGTTATGGATGGATGGAGTTATGGATGGAGTTATGGGATGGATGATGGATGGAGTTATGGGATGGATGGAGTTATAGATGGAGTTATGGATGGAGTTATGGATGGATGGAATTATGGATGGATGGAATTATGGATGGAGTTAAGGGATGGATGGATGGAGTTATTGATGGATGGAGTTATGGATGGAGTTAAGGGATGGATGGAGCTATGGATGGAGTTATGGGATGGATGGAGTTATGAATGATGGAGTTATGGATGGCATTATGGATGGATGGATGGATGGATGGATGGATGGATGGAGTTATGGATGGATGGCGTTATGGATGGAGTTATGGATGGATGGAGTTATGGCTGGATGGAGTTATGGGATGGATGGAGTTATGGATGGATGGAGTTATGGGTGGAGTTATGAATGATGGAGTTATGAATGATGGAGTTATGAATGATGGAGTTATGAATGGAGTTATGAATGATGGAGTTATGGATGGAGTTATGGATGGATGGAGTTATGAATGATGGAGTTATGAATGATGGAGTTATGAATGATGGAGTTATGAATGGAGTTATGAATGATGGAGTTATGGATGGAGTTATGGATGGATGGAGTTATGGGATGTCATCACTGAGGAGGGAAAGATTTATGAATAATGAACTGTTATTATAAACGTGTGTTTCAGTTTGATGAGATGATTCAGCAGTTAGACGGCTTTAATAAACTTCTCAGTTCGGTTCTGCCGTCCAGTCGGTCGGTCAGGTCCAGTCCGGTTGGTCCGGTCAGGTCCAGTCGGTCGGTCCGGTCAGGTCCAGTCGGTCCGGTCGGGTCCGGTCGGTCGGTCCGGTCAGGTCCAGTCGGTCCGGTCGGGTCCGGTCGGTCGGTCATTTGTTAGCAGAGAACTGAAAACTGTATTTTTATCACCTGATCATCACCAATAAAATGTGACGATTAAACATCTGTTAAGTTTTGTAAATGATTTTAATATCACATGGACATGAATATAATAATAATCTGGGGTGTCAGACAAATACCGTTTTTTTAATGTAAAACTACATTGTGATTTTACAGTGTAGAAGATAGAAACTATATTTTGTATTTTTATAAATCCTCTGGTGTTCGTCCTCGATCAGCAGCTTATTATATACATTATTTAGTTATTAATTATGGTTGTAAACGCTGAGCTGTGTGAAGGTTTAATTGGTGTCAGAGGCTGATTGTAGATTCATTCTGTGACCCGACTTTATATAATCTCACCTTTAACTGACAGAACACCAACGTGTGACTTCAATGGAAAAGGATTTGTACTTTTTATTAATATTGTCATGAATGCCATAACAAACATTTTTTTTAATCAAAAAGAAATCAGACTCTTATTGTAAGAGCCTAAAAATATATACAGTATTTACAGGAACAGTAACTACATGGCAGCATTTACATACACCACAATTCACTCTAAAAATATGTCAGTATAAAAGTTACATGTTCAAATACTTGGGTAGCAATGTAAACATTCACACATGACTTTATAAAAGAACAGCTCTCCCTTCTCAACAACAAGTCAGGCATCCGTTTCCAGAGCACGAGGAGTTAGTAGTGAACGCTTCCCCTGCACGCCGTCTGATCCGTCCTCACCGCGGCAGCTTGGACATAATCAAGTGTTCTTGATGAGATCAGACAGGAGAGTCGGAGAGAAGCAGGATTAGAAACACTCCTTTACTTTAAACGTCTATCATTACCTACACGTTAGGTTACTGGACAAAGTTTAGAGACGAGATGGAAGATGTGCTGAGGTTTAATCTGATACATTCTCTTTAAAAACACAAACAGTCATGAAGAAGAGCAGCTCTTCATCACTCCAGCGAAGTCGCAATCTGCTATATTTGGAATAAAACAACTGAAATGTGACATTTCATATTAAAATTTCATTCACTTAATGAAAAACCTAAAAAAACCAAAGAAGGGTTGCTGCGTCCTCGAGGAGAATCAGCAGCCGAACATGTACAGGAACACATCAAATCTAAAACTAATCATAGCAAGGAAAAGTCGTACAACGTGTCCAACGTCTCCGTACCGGAGACGGAGAGCAGTGATCGTGGACAGAACCGGGCTGGTTCCAGCGTGTTCTGTGGTTCCTGTGGATGCGGTGCTGATTGTCCAACAGGTGTTTCCCACGTCATTCAACAGGACTTCAAATAAAACCTAAAAATACAAGAGAACTAAAGCCAAGGCACAAAGAGTTCATCTGCTGACACGTCAGGACGGCACCGCAGACCCGGGCCGGGCCGGGCCGGGCCGGGCTTCAGGCTCAGACTGAGCATGACTGTCCAGAGTGTTCGGGCCGGTGTGAAGAACTCTTGACTCGTTATGGATAAGTTCTAAAAATATAAAAACACAAAAACATTTCCTAATCTGTCTGGAGGATGAAGAGTGTGATGGAGGGGGAGGAGTCTCAGCGGCTGGATGTGTGTGTAGATGTGTGTGTGTGTGTGTGTGTGTGTGTGCGTGTGTACGTGCGTGCGTGCGTGTGCGTGTGTGTGTGTGTGCGTGCGTGCGTGTGCGTGTGTGTGTGTGCGTGCGTGTGTGTGTGTGTGTGCGTGCGTGTGTGTGTGTGTGTGTGTGTGCGTGCGCGTGTGTGTGTGTGCGTGTGTGTGTGTGCGTGTGTGTGCGTGTGTGTACGACCAACGAGGTAGAAACAGAGAGCTTCAGGTGTGTGTGTGTCTGAAACACCTGAACCAGACCAGAGGACAGAGGACAGCTGCTTCTCCTTCACGTCTCGTGTCCGTCTTGCGTTGCCGATCTAAAGTCCTCCACACCTGCTTCCATCCCGTCCAGCCAGCCGTTCATCAGGACCACTGCTGCTGCTTCTCTTCCTCTGTCCCCCTCGTCCTCGTCCCCGCGAGTCCCCCTCCAGTCCTAGATGTGTGTGAGTGGGACGGTCCCGGTGAGGTAGTGCTGCTGGACACTGGTGTAACCCCTTTGTGCGGTGGAGGGGTCGCCGGCGTCCCCTCCCGGTCCGGGTATGTACATGCTGATCATGTCTCTGAGGTCCCCCTGCAGAGCCCCCCGGTGGTGGCTGGGCGTCCCCGTCGGAGGCGAGTGGGATATCGGTTCTGCTTTGACCATGGACATGGTGACGGGGCTGGGCTGCTGCGGGCTGCTGCTGTAGGACATGGGGCTGTGGAGTGGAGAGAGGGGGGACGGGGGGCAGAGGGGGACGAGGGGGGGACCAGGACCAGTTACAGCATCATTCACATGGTTTAATAAAGACAACTTTAATATGAGGACACGCTGCTGGAGGGAGGAGGCTTCAGGCAACATGTCTGTTTTGTGTCTACAGGTTATTAAAATAAAATGGATGTGCAGCAGGGTTTCTGTAAACCATTAGCCTAGCCTAGCCTAGCCTAGCTTAGCATATAGAAGAGAATGTGTGATGAATCTGTGAAGCCAAACGTTTTAAACAACCGTCTTTATCCAATAAAGAAAAAAACAGAATAAAACAGATCGGCCTGAATATAAATCAAATATCAGGATTGTTTATGGCATAAACTGAGGCTGTAGCTCAGACGGTAGAGGGGGTTGAACACTAATCAGAAGGTTGGTGGTCCGACCCCAGCTCCTCCTGTCCACACGCCCAAGTGTCCTTGAGCAAGACACTGAACCCTAAAAAAAAAAATTGCTCCCAATGGTGAACCATCAGTGTGTTGTAAGTCGCTTTGGATAAAAGCGTCAGCTAAATGTAATGTAATGTAATAAATAGAGAAAAGAGATATTAACAATCTCAGGTTGAATGTTCTCGTTGCTTCACATTCATTTTTTGCAACAGGAAGTGTCTAAACCCTCTCGTCTGTCTCGGATTCTCTCCAACAGGAGCCGAACCGAACCGAGTCGTGCTCCAGAACCATTCTGTTATTGTGACCAAATTGTGTTCGGTTTCCTCGCTGGTTGTAAACGCACCATATAAAGCTGGCTCCGCCTCCCTCCTCCAACTAGTAAGTGAACGGGTGAGTGAGCAGCAGTGAGTTTGAAGCTGGTCCAAATCGTACCTTCATTCCTGATTATTTCTCAGTCCTAATAAGCCCCGCCCCTAAAAAAAAAAAAAATCCTCACTCAGTAGATCCAGCTTCCTTCAAAGAACTGTTTCTCCTTCACTGACATTGATCAGTTCACCACTGGTCAGCTGAATGTGGAAACTTCCTGTCTTAATTTCAAATTAAAAGCTCTCATTTCAAAATAAAGTGTTTCATACACCAAGTTTAGACCGAGTCTTAAATGTAAAACCATGTTTATGTTCTACTTCTCAGAAAAACAGAAAACTCTCATCTTCTTCAGGTCTGATCCACTTTAACGTGTAAATGTAGGTCCAATGTTCATGACGGCAAAAACAAAAAGACACTTAAAATATATTTCAGACCAAAGAAGCGGTGAAGTTGTTGAACAGACCAAACTTCCTCACGGTATTAAAACTATTTAACTCTATAGCTGCATCATTAAACACTATATTTAACTGTATTTAAATACACAACATTTGAATCTTGCTGTCAATGTTCAATTTATGAAAAGACCTTTTCAAACATGGACAAACAGTTAATACAGCTTTCATCTGTAAATGAGCAAAAAATACTATTTGGGTCTTGAGATCAGTACATCCCACATATTCATACAAGCAGGTAAAATATTAATGACAGGGCTGTTCTATTAGTTGTGGTTCTACTTTCACTCAGGTGACACACCTGGCTACTTCCTGCTCTGGTGGAATAACACGACTCAGTCAGTGAGTCAAACTGTGGCACATTAATCAGCAGCAGCAGCTGCATGTTGAGGCAGATCCAGGATCAGGAGATTAACTGCTGCATGTTCAGCCTCCACATCAACACAGGGAACCTCACAGCTTTCCCACAACACGGTTAAATCACAACATGTTCCTCTGCATCACTGCTGTCATCATCTGGAGCTTTAATGTGGTGGACAGCGGAGCGGAAATTTATCTTTTAAAATGAGAGTTCAGTTTAAAAAAATTACTGCAACTCAAAGTTGGACCGGGACTTTAGATTTGAACGATTCCTATTAACGATGCTAATAAGAGCGACAGCAGCACGCTCACATGTCATGGAGGCGCTGAAGTGTCACCGGAGAGGAAACGTCTGGTTTTGTGGGAGAAAATGTAAATAAATTGAAAATATTAAAAATGCTATTTGAAAACCATAAAGTTGAGTTGACAGGCGGTCTTGCTCAGTCAGGTTCTGTCTCAAACTTTTTTCTAAATATTGTCTGGTTCGTGGGATTTTAGTGGCACAGGACAGGAAGTCAGTGAAGCTTTAAAGGATTCACCTGCTGGAGGATCATTTTTTATTTTTTAAAAGCCTGAAAAGTTTAGACTGCAGAAATCAGATGTTGGAATATATTTCAACATCGTACCGCAATAATTATCAAAGTGTTTGTAGTTTCAGGGACATGAGACCTGTGGCAGGAGGCAGCTAGTCCTGTGTGAGCGGGGACAATGGCTGAGGAGGACCAGGGGATTGTGGGTAGGAGACCACACACAGAGCAGCCCTGCCTGCCATCGAGTCATCCTGATCAACATTCCAGGCAGGACCGGCCCAGAGCATCACACGCATAACAAGTAGGCAGCAGACTGAACCCTGTTGTTCCCTGTGCTCTCAGCCCACTGCAGCTCAACGGCTCCACCTGAATAAAGTCACTTCTATGAGACAACTCTGTGTTGGGAGGTGCAGACCAGTAATTCAGAGCATTTCTCATCTCTTATTTTACTTCACTTTAATTCTGTTTGTATGTAAAGTGATTTATCACAAAGAAACAAATGTTTTAAGTGTGGAGGACAAACATAATGTGATCTTTGAACAACAAGCTGGAAAGTAAAGACCAGCTGCATTTATATGTGCAAACGAATGAAAATGAAAAAAAAGTAAATTAAGAAATCCTAAAATGCATCATGTACATCCTTTTTAGTTTATAATGTGATTTCTGTGCATGTTTGTTTTAATAGGAACAGCACTTTTTTTTCCTTTTTTTTTTGAAAGCCACCAGGTCACGTGATGAGCAGTTGGACTTTTGTTCAGAAAATTAGTCAAATTTCTTTAAAAACATATTTCCGCATTGTGTCCAAGCCGTTGGAGAGGTTTGTCCCACATTACATCATGTTTAATGGAGGGGCCTGAACTCATTTGAAAAAACATTCAAAAATATTTTTGTTTTTGGGGTCAAATTCAATCTTATGAAGGCTCAAATAAAACGGGTTGTTTTAAGGAGGGCGAAAGGTTTTCCATTTGAAGTAGAACTAGAAACGGTCTTTGTCCAACTCTCCCGGCTCACCTGTACGAGTTGGCTCCGTTCATGTACGTCTGTGCTGCCGTCATCGGCGGGTACTGCAGCGCCGACAGGTCGTACCGGTGGAGCTGCTGGGTGTAGCCCAGCGCCTCGCCCTGCATGCCGGCGTACCCTCCGGTGGGGCCCCAGCCGTAGCTCTCCATCCGGGGACTCCCTCCTTGGCCCTGCGCCGCCGCCGCCAGCAGGTTGCCGGCTGACAGCGGATACTTGCCCACCTGGGTGTCCTTCTTCAGCAGCGGCTTGGTCTTGCGGCGGGGCTTGTACTTGTAGTCGGGGTACTCCTTCATGTGGACCGCCCGCAGCCGCTTGGCCTCGTCGATGAACGGCCTCTTCTCGGCGTCGGTCAGCAGCTTCCACTCGGCTCCCAGCCGCTTGCTGATCTCGGAGTTGTGCATCTTGGGGTTCTCCTGGGCCATCTTGCGCCTCTGTCCCCGGGACCAGACCATGAAGGCGTTCATGGGCCGCTTCACTTTATCCATGGGGTCGGTTCCCGGAGCGCACACCGTTTTGGAGCCCGGGTGAGAGTTCCCGTTGCCGCCCAGACCCCCGGTCATGTTGCCGGTGACCGGGGACATGCCCTGGGAGGTCTGGTGAGACGGGGGCTGGCCGGTCGGCTTCAGCTCGTGCTCCATCATGCTGTACATGTTGCTCAGGTAGAGGAAAGGTGAGGTGAGTCACTGAACACTTGAAAGCAGCCTTTGTCGCCGTCCACCTGGCGACTGTGGCCGGGTGTTCCTACAGGTCGAACCGGACCGCCGAGGATCCAGATGAAGTACTGACTCACGACGCGCCCGGAGACGGACAGACAGCTCGGTTCGTGGATTAGAGGTGCGCGGTGTCACTCATCACTGGGATGGAAGATCTTTGTCTTCTTCTTCTCCAGATGAAACCACTTGTTGTCCGGCGGCCAGCTGAACACTGAACTCATCTCTCCCCCAAACTTCCCCTACTTCCCTTCAACCCGTCAC
>NW_027210932.1:175000-275000 GCF_029030835.1 Brachyistius frenatus
TGTGTGTGTGTTGTTTTGGTGTTTTCCTGCTCCCTAGTGGCTGAATGCCGGCGTGTTCATCTTTAACTCAAACTAATTATGCCATAATATCTCCTGCTGACTCAAATGTGGACTCAGTCAGCATGTCAGAGCATCAAGTCACATGACTTCTTTTCGTGTTAAAGAGCTTTGACCATGACATTTCCATTATGGCTCCTCATTCACCGTACCCGCCAAATAATGAGAGGATTCAAATGTTATGGAACTCAGCGAGGTAAAAACAGCTTGATGGAAAGGAGGGGAAATCTGAATGAACAGAAATTAAGTGGGATGAAATAAGAAGAACTAAGGAGGGCAGCAGTGTGGGGGTGGGGTGTAGATTAAAGGGTGAGAACGAAGCAGTGAAAACGGCCTGAAAGCCACAAACTGAAGGAGAAAAGGGAGGCAATGGAGAGGGAGAACAAGGGAGGAGGAGGAGGGCCCGGACGATGAAGGGATGGATGATGAAGGGGTGGGTGTGAGGGCGGGTGCAGGAGGGTGGTTTTGGGTGACAGGCCTCATTGAATAGACCTCTATTCTTCCCTCTGCTGGCTTCTCTTCTCATGCAAAACAGGCCTGTTCAGCCTCGCAGCCATCCGTCACACAGAGAAAGACCATGGCAGGCCTTTTATGAGCCTCACACTCGCATAATCCACCCACCCCACCCCACCCCGCCATCGCTCAGCCCCACCATCCAGCACCCAACAGGGGGTGGAGTGGGGAGCTGGAGTGTGTGTGTGTTGGGTGACTGGGGGATGGGCACCGGGTATCTTCACCACAAAAAGTGCCTTTGGAAGGAGGGCCACCCATCCTGAGAGCAGCACACAAACGCAGCGATGTAACATGTTTTGAGGCCGGACGGACGTCGTATTGGGACGGCGAGAGGCTCCGAGGGGTCGACCCGGTTTTATCTGTGTCATTCCTGTGATCCAGTTCAGGGCTCATCTTCATATGCAGTGAGCAGAGCATGTTGGACAGGGACGAAGCTACCGAACAGACAATAACTGAACCAAGTTGTGTCCAACATGTCGGACGACACTGAACACTAGAAATAAGTAAATCCAGGATCATTACAGCAGTTTCTGGACTTCACTTCCCAGAGACCCGAACAGCCTGACGTCAGCGGTTGTTGGTTGAAGAGCTGAAACACGGCCGCTTGATTCAGGTCTTAAACCTGTGAACGTCAGGGCCGCATCATGTGACCTCAGTCCCACATTTAATAAACTATCGTTCAGTTCAAGCTATATGATGACAAACTATTGACAGATGTTTGATTTCCTTTAAAGAGTCCAGAGAATCTGCTGCAGAGGTTTCCAGGTGTACTCCATGACCTTGTTACATTACAGTACATTTCATTTCATTTAGCTGATGCTTTTATCCAAAGTGACTTACAAATTGTGATATCACTTGTGGGCGTGGCTACAGGTGGAACAGACTCTCACAGCTGTCAGTATGGTGATATCAGACATGTTAAGTCCTCTTTACTTCATTTATTTCACTTTGAAGGACACAAAATAGTAAAACTGGAGTTTCTGATGAACTATTTACATCAAATCCAGTTTTTATTTGTTTCCCTCTAAGGCAGTTGAAACATCCAGAAGCCAGTATTTCATTTGCGTTTGCTCTACAATATCTCACTGACTCTGTTTTCAAGATTAAAGGAATATTCTGTTAAATATGTCTCCAGGAATAAACCGCAAGTTATTAGTTAGCCACAACAAATGAGATCAGCAGGATGTGTGTCGACAATCCGAAGGAGGTTACACACATTTGAGACAATCCTTAGATGGAAGTCATTAATTAAACATGAGCAGAGACTCAAACCCAGTGAAAACGTCCCTCCTGAGTTCAGTAGAAACTGTCAGACCACAGCAGACCCGTTCCCCTGAGAATTAAAATTTAGAAAAGAACAATGACATTTTTGAGCCACTTGATCGAGTCAGACTTAAAGTCTTTTCAACAACAACAGTATTTGAACCACATGAGGAAATCATCTGTAAAAGTCATACTATGAAAATAAAGACAGAGATAATAAACGGAGACATCTGAAGCACAGAAATCAATAAATAATATATATATATATATTGAACCCAAATAAAATCTCCTGTAAAAAGACAAACTGTACTAAAGACACTAGATAAAATAAAAGACAGTGGCTGAAAGATTTATTATTAGAAAATAGAAAGGAGGTAGAGAGAAGACTTCTTCATCAGATCCACCAGATAATCCCAGTCTGCTGACCTCAGGAAGAAAAACTCCCTGAAACCCTATGAGAAGAAAACAGCTGTGAAAATAACACAAGTGTTTCAATGGAACATTTTATTTATCTTCTCTTTAATTTCATCACTTTAACACTTGAATTAAATTAATTTCTGCTCTGGTAACATGTTTGATTTAAAATATCTTGCATTCAAAAAAGGGAATTGAATTGAATGACCTTGACACAGAGAAAGTACACTAATGTGGTTTTAGAGTCTATATGTTTCTGATGTTGGAGGAAGTTGCACACTCATAAGCCTCCTGATTAAAATGCTGTGATTGAGCATGTCTGACAGTAGAGAGGTCGGTCTGTCACGCTGATCTGTTACAGGAGGGAAGGACAATGTCTCCCTCTAGTGGACAGACTGATGGTGACAGTCATCATGAACTCGAGCTAATTCCACCAGTTTCATGTCACAAACACCCACCGGACACTTATTCATGAACACCTGCATATACCTGCTTCTCCTGCAGTTCTCCATCAGCCAATCACGTGGCAGCAGTGATGGGTAAACAGCAGCTTCAGTTCATGCTTACGTCACACATCAGAGTGTTTCTGAAGCTTCATGATGAAGAGGAGGAGGAGGAGGAGGTGCACTGGGGACTCGCAGGGTCAGAGGTCCAAATGTCAGATGTGATCCCGGCTCTCATATTTATATTCGGTATCTCTGATAAAAAAAATAAAAATAAAAAACGGTCTCTTTCTTGGGGAAAAGAACAAGTACTGAGTAGATTAGTTGTGCTTGTGTAAAGTCCTGCTGTTTGTTAAAATGGCCACTAGATGGTGCTGCAGCTGCACCAACAACACAATCAACAGCTGGAGTTTGGACCTGGAGACGGAAGCTGCTGTTGGTCCACAGAGGCTTCTTAAAGGTGCAACGTGTAAGACTTAAATCCCATTTCTTTACTCACAGTAACCCTTACTACATTGTGTATGTTTAGGCAGGAGGAATTAATAATAATGAATTAATAATATATAATAATATAATTAGGAATTAATTAGGAGTTCCTCCTATACATAAAGAAATAATGCTCATGGTTTACGAATGAGCTGTTCCATGTGTTTAGCTACACAACATTCATCAAAAGACCACAAATTAAAATAAAAAACAAAAACATGCAGCTCCTTTGGTTGCTGTCAAAGATCAAGAACATCACACAACTTTTTCAGTGGCAAAAAAAAGGTAGTTGGAGTAAAGCTGACGTGAAATGATCTGGAATAAAACTGCTGCCGGCTCATTGGACCACAAACCAGGAAACATCAGACCAACCTTCATTTTCTTTTCAAAGTGCTGCAGGTACAGTTCAGACTTCTTTCAGAAGTTCACCTGCATCCTTCCAGGAGGTGGAACAGCTCAGAGGAAACAATCAGAGGTCCAGGTTGTAATTTAAGAACTTAATATCATTCATGAGCCAGCAGCCAGTAAAATATTCTCTGATTCATGACAGGGTTTCATTTAACCTGCGGGTTAAACTCCGGACGGAGGGGGCGCTGCAGCGCGCTGGTCTTAATTTAACCTGCGGGTTAAACTCCGGACGGAGGGGGCGCTGCAGCGCGCAGCGCGCTGGTCGGCAGCGCTGTTTAAAAAGAGAAAATAAATAAATAAAGAAAGAAGAAGAGAAGAGGTGACATCTGGCTCCACACCGACTTCATTGAATGAGGTTCAGCAGCACGAAGCGGTTGTTCTGGTTGAATCCTCGCAGAGAAGCAGGAGCGGAGGATCCGTCGGTAGCACGAGGACACAGTGACGTAAATCTGCCGGTTACGGTGAGCAGCGCGCGGCGGGACTCTGTTGTTGCTAGCATGGTTAGCGCCCGAGCTAGCTAGCCGGAGACAACATGGCTAACAGCTAACACGTTAGCACGAGCTACAACACGTTGTTCACGTGTTTCAGGTGTTTCACGTGTTTCAGGTGTTTCAGGTCGGTCGGACCGGAGGAGCAGTGACGTTGACTGCTCGTAGTTACCGGCAGGATGACGTGTGCAGCTGGTGACGGGTTTTATTGAAGCTAAGCGGCGGGACTGTGACGGTGTTTGTGCTAGCAAGCAGCAGAGAGCCGCGGCGGGACGAGCTGTCACGGGGGGAGGGGGGCCCCGGGGGGGGGGGGGGGTCTGAGGCCGGGTTGGTCACCAGGGAGCTGCTGCAGCATGTTGATGTCCCGGTGTCCCGGTGTCCCGGTCCCCCGGTGTCCCGGTCCGTGAGACCTGTTCTCGGTGCTTCCTGTGGTCCAAACGGTACTGGACCGGTTGGGCGCTTTAACCTGGTGTGTGTTGGCTCAATGAAACGCGGTAACCGGTCATCATGACACGTTACTCATCCCGGTGCACCGGATCTGGGGTCAAAGGTCAGCGTGTTTTCAGTAGCAGTAGCTGGTTTTCAGGAGGTCTCAGCAGATCTTCAGGAGGTCTCAGCTGGCCTTCAGGAGGTTTTCAGGAGGTCTCAGCAGATCTTCAGGAGGTCTCAGCTAGTCTTCAGGAGGTCTCAGCAGATCTTCAGGAGGTTTTCAGGAGGTCTCAGCTGGTCTTCAGGAGGTCTCAGCTGGTTTTCAGGAGGTCTCAGCTGGTCTTCAGGAGGTCTCAGCTGGCCTTCAGGAGGTCTCAGCTGGTCTTCAGGAGGTCTCAGCTGGTCTTCAGGAGGTCTCAGCTAGTCTTCAGGAGGTCTCAGCAGGTCTTCAGGAGGTCTCAGCTGGTCTTCAGGAGGTCTCAGCTGGCCTTCAGGAGGTTTTCAGGAGGTCTCAGCTGGTCTTCAGGAGGTCTCAGCTGGTCTTCAGGAGGTCTCAGCTGGTCTTCAGGAGGTCTCAGCTGGTCTTCAGGAGGTCTCTGCTGGTTTTTAGGAGGTCTCAGCTGGTCTTCAGGAGGTCTCTGCTGGTCTTCAGGAGGTCTCTGCTGGTCTTCAGGTGGTCTCTGCTGGTCTTCAGGAGGTCTCAGCTGGTTTTTAGGAGGTCTCAGCTGGTCTTCAGGAGGTCTCTGCTGGTCTTCAAGAGGTCTCAGCTGGTTTTTAGGAGGTCTCTGCTGGTCTTCAGGAGGTCTCAGCTGGTTTTTAGGAGGTCTCAGCTGGTCTTCAGAAGGTCTCTGCTGGTCTTCAGGAGGTCTCTGCTGGTCTTCAGGTGGTCTCTGCTGGTCTTCAGGAGGTCTCAGCTGGTTTTTAGGAGGTCTCTGCTGGTCTTCAGGAGGTCTCTGCTGGTCTTCAGGAGGTCTCTGCTGGTCTTCAGGAGGTCTCAGCTGGTTTTTAGGAGGTCTCTGCTGGTCTTCAGGAGGTCTCAGCTGGTTTTTAGGAGGTCTCAGCTGGTCTTCAGGAGGTCTCTGCTGGTCTTCAGGAGGTCTCAGCTGGTCTTCAGGAGGTCTCAGCTGGTTTTTAGGAGGTCTCAGCTGGTCTTTAGGAGGTCTCTGCTGGTCTTCAGGAGGTCTCAGCTGGTTTTTAGGAGGTCTCAGCTGGTCTTCAGGAGGTCTCAGCTGGTTTTTAGGAGGTCTCTGCTGGTCTTCAGGAGGTCTCAGCTGGTCTTCAGGAGGTCTCTGCTGGTCTTCAGGAGGTCTCTGCTGGTCTTCAGTGTTTGTACCAGATGTTAGAAAGAGGCTGCAGTTTTTCTGGTTTCTGTTTGTTCCCCTCTGATGTACATGTTGATTTCAGGAAGTGAGTTTGATCTTGAGTGGAAACACGTACATGATGATGCCAGATGTGAACCGCTGTGCTGTCCACCTGGATCTCCCAGCATGCACAGCGTCTGGTGTGGACCGGCTTCATAACGTAACGGTGGAGACCGCTCAGCTGTTGTGTTGTACGAATCTTAAAGTCTTCAAATAAATGTTGACTAATCGTGTCGATAGGAGGACGGGGCGAGACAAAGGTCTGTGGTCTCTGGGTGTGAATAATATTGATGCTGAATCTTCACTCCTGTCCTCCTGTCTTCGTGTCCTCCTGTGTGTCTCCAGCTGTCTGTTACTCGTCTGTAAATGGGAGACAAAGTGGGTTTTTACGGTTGAAGTATTTACCTGAATAACGACGGTGATTGGAGTTCTTTTAAAACCCGGGTCGGGGGTGAATGATGAATGATATATATATATGTATATATATATATATATACATACATACACATATGTATATATACATACATACATATATATATATAATTATATGTTATATAGTCATATAATAACATAATTATATATATATATATATACACACATACAATACATACATACACACATACATATATATATATATATATATATATATACACATACATATATATATATATATATATACACATATATATATATATATAATTATATGTTATATAGTCATATAATAACATATTATATATATATTATTATATGAATATATATGTATATATATATAATTATATGTTATTATATGACTAATGACTAAATAAAGGTTGTTAGTCAAGTTTACAATCCTCAAAATTAATTGTTATATCAGAAAAATGAATTAGCTTTGTCTAAAAATATGTTTATTTTCCTCTTGGTGTTTTTGTATAGATGATGTCATCATGTGTCTGATCTCCAACAGAACCCAGATGTGAGCTGCTTGGTGAGCTGACTGGTTCCTTCCATCACATCTGCACTGTGTTCTGATCCGGCAGGTGACGAGCTGGCGCAGGTCGTGGGTCGTCCGTGGATAATGCGAGACAGTGGCGGTAGCCTGGCCCAGAACCGCTGGCAGGGAGACCTGGGTCTGACTGTGGTGGGGCAGGACGACACAGGAGGAGGTGGGTTCTTCAAACCTGCTGCTGCAGGTGCTGATGTTCAGGGTTGGTTTTTGGAGCAGCTCACGGGACATGTTTAAGTCCGCTTCCGAGGGAACTGCAGTTTGTTGTTCTCGGTTCTGATAGTAAAGTGATGCTTTGTAAAACAACGCCATGAATTTAAATTTCATACGAACTTCAACTGACAGGAACTGTGATTAGTCAGGATGTCGACTTTATATTATGTGTAACTTCTTTTGAAAGTGTATTTCTGATCTAATCCTGTCGTGTGTTGAGTGACTCGTACCTCGCTGTGAGAAGAACCTGAACGTTGGTGGGATCTCTGCCCATGTTTGTGTTCAGGTGGACTTCCTGGAGACCACCTCATCGTCCCGGTGTCGGGCCACAGCGTGTCCAGCCCCATGCACCTCCGCCTCGGGCAGAAGGAGAAAGTGTGGACGGGAGAGTACGTAGATGAGGAGGAGGAGGACGAGGAGGAGGATGGAATAGGGGGGATTGAGGCAATAGGTGAAGAAGAAGAAGAAGAGGTGAACAATCTGGATGGGGAAGATATGGGTGAGTTTGAGGATAAAGGTTGGGACAACAACGAGGAGGAGGAAGATGAGGTGGAAGAGGACGGAGACCTGGAGGAGGGCGAGTGGGAGATCCCACGTTTCCCCTCTCAGTCCAGCCAGCACCCTTATTTACAACAGCACCAACATCATGGACCCCAACAGAAGGCGGTGAGCGTTGGCGAGGCTCCCGTGCAGGACTCCGCCCCCCCGGCTGGACCAGGGGCCCCGTTGAGGCCCCACTTCAGCCGGCACAGGGCCCTCCGGAGGCTCCGGCGCTTTCAGCGTTTGAGGTCCCACGGAGGTCTCGGAATCCGACTCACCCAGCACTGGAAGAACTGGCGCCAGCGGGCCCGGTGGGTCTGCTCCGCGGGCCACCGGTGGAGCCGCAGAGGGCCGCGCTACGACGCGTACGGCAAGCAGAGGAGGACACAAAGGTATCAGCAGTCCCCGTACACAGATGAAGAGGACGACAGCAGCGAGGAGCGCTTCATGGTGTCTGACAGAGGTACTCACCAACACTCTCACCTCTTCACAGGACTGGTGGACGAGGACACGCTGCACTCACATGTTTCTACACATCACGTTACTTCATCTTTCAATAACTTCCCTGAACCGTCCGCCGGTTCCTGCTGACACTCGTATATTCAGAGTTCAGCTCCTCTAGTTGGTAGGTAGGTAGTTACTTTATTAATCCCCGAGGGGACATTTTTTCGCTACAGCAGCATATAGAAGCAATAAGATAATAATAGAACAATAGAAAAGCAATAAAATAGCAGTATAAAATATAAAATGCACATTATATACAGTACAGTATATATCTATATATATTATATACAAACAACCTTGGTTGGTTCTTGGCCTTCTGCTGCAGCTCAAACTGCAATGAGCTAGAAACATGAAACTTGTCCCAATAACTGGAAATGAGGAAAGACGTCCCAAACCGGCCAGGTGGTGGGCGGGGCTTATGACAACACATTTCAAACTTTAAAAAAATCAAAATAAATCAGCCGTACCTCCGACAGATCTGAAACGTTTTCAGCACATCCGCTGAATCGGGACAAACTGTTGGCTCACGGTCACCTGTGGTCACTTGACATGTAAATTACTCCTAAATCTCCATAATTATTGGTTCAAATGTGACCAAAACCAACACAGACACTCCTTGGATAGTAAATATCACCTGGTGGGGTTCAGTCAAACGTCTGCAGTAATATTCAATATCTCACTGTAATCTCTACTGTACATTCAAGATATTTTACTTTACCAAGTGTTTGATCAAACTTATTTATATTATGTATATATTATAAAATATTTGACAGCACACCTGACATCATCAGAACGATGGGGGATATTTTATCACCAACACTTCTACTGTTGGAACCAGTTTAAGTATAAACATGGTTGATTAGTCAAAGTGGGCGTGGCCTGTTCATCCTCACACGTTGTGCATTCATTAGGAACCTTTCAGCAGATAATAAATACTCGTGAGAGTCAGTAAAATGAAGTCTGTGAATCCAGTTCATGGTGTTTCTTACCCTGAAAACTTCCCTCAGTTCTGTAATGAAGGAACACGTTGCAGTTCAGTCATGTTTGTAATAGTTTTTTTGGGCAACGCTGTGGAATAAAATCAGTCTTTAGATGCAAACACACTCCATAGTGGGCCGGATTGGATGATATTCTATTTTTTTTTTTTTTTTATACATTAAATAAAAGCAGATGGAGTTTTTTTTATTTATTTATTTTTTTTTAAATGAGCTTCAGTCCTTTTGAAGGAAAGAACGCTGACATTTGATGTGATTTTATACGTCCATCCATGTCTTCGGTGAAGTTCATGTGTTTTTGGTGGCCTCGGCTGTGTGTCGGTGCTTTTAGACCTGCTGTCTGGCAGCAGGTTGAAACCGCCCCACGGTGACCTGATAATCTGATCCCTCTCTCCGTGGGCCGCCAGCTTCACTCGCATCTCGGCAGGTTCACAAAAGCCTGAGAAACTTGGAGGAAATGTGATATTCTATTTTTTTTTTTTTTTACCTGCTATCATATTAAAATATGAAATATTACTCTTCAACAACATTTGTGAGTCCCTCCAGGATTTCAGAGTTGTTTTTATTTGATTCCTGCAATCACAGAAAAGTGGGAAATATTTTAGTTCTCATCTTTTTTTTTTCTTTCAATCTTCTGAACTTCAATAACTATGTGGATCAAAGTTATGAAATAAATCCTGAGTCATAAAAATGATGTATTTTTACAGAACAGTGAGTCTGTGACAAACTTTGGCTTCACCTGACGTAATAATAATGTTTTAAATGTCTAAACATCATATTAATTCAATGCACTGAATCAGACTGCAGTTTCTTACAACTGGAAGTGAAACTAATTCAACACATACTGAACTCCCTCGATGAGACCACATCTCCCATAAACCCCGTCACTTCTGGGCTTCCTCTGGCAGCGTGTGAGTGTTGTGATGATGATGAGGAGGAGGAGAGGTTGAAGAGCTGCCATCATCATTTCCTCAGAGATTGTTGGAAGCTGCTTTAATGATTGTGATTTGTAGATCCATCTCAATAACACTGACAAAGTTCCCTCTCAGCTTTTTAGCACAAACTTCTTTATTGGATTTGATCAAACTGCAGATCACATGATACCGTAATGAAACATTTCACTGTCACCAGACTGCCTTTTGTGGAATGAAGTTAAAAATTCCTCCTAAAAATGTGTGAATGTCCTTTTATGTCAGATAAACAGATGAACGGCTCCTCTTCAGACAAGCAGGAGGAGCGAGTGAGGCGGGAGGTGGAGGTGAAGCCGGTGGAGCTGGCCCTGACGGAGGAACACACCAGCTGTGTGACCGGTATGGATCTGCTGCTTCATGTTCACTGTCAGTCGGACACATTTCCATCAGTCTGTTCGACATATTGACGACATGAATGTGTTTGTTATCTCAGATTTACCTGATTTAGAATCTTTTGCAACATGAAGTTTGGATGTGGAGTCCCACAGATCCACTTCAGGGGGACAGTCTGTCTCCTCTGTTCTATATCGTGCCGTCTTCTGTCTCAGGTATTCTTGAAGAGTCTCTACAGCAGTACGGCAGTTTGATCCCCATCCATGTGGACGACATCGTGGAGAAGCTTCAGGATATCTTCAGCGAGAGCTTCTCGCAGCCGCACAGGTCAGAGACAGTCGGCTCTCCTGCACTTCCATCTCCCCTCAGCCCTGTTCACAAGATCTGAATCTCACTTTAAGTTACTGTTTTGTTTATTTTTTAGTGAACATTTGAAGGCGTACTGTTACGTTTATGCTCACATAACCACCCTGTCAGGTAAACAGGTCTTCTGTTGTACTGGAGGACTGAAGGTTAATCTGCAGTCGAATTCTTGATTCCATTTTATAATAACATTCTTCAGGGGATCTGTTCGACTGATTGAACAACGAAACCCTTCATTTGTTTACTTTGACCTCCTCTGTTTGTTTACTTTCTTCTTTGTTTATTTTTCCCCTCATGTATTTTATGATGATGTTTTCCTTGTCTGTGAGGTGTTACACTGTAAATATAATAACATTTTGAATTGAAATTGAACAATTCAATTTTATTTATCTGGCACCAAATCACTACAGGTTATTTCATTAACACATTAAATCCTTACAGCAGAACTTTACAACATACAGAGAAACCCAACAGTTCACACGTAAGCTAGAAGGGAAAACCTCCTCCACTAGTACAGCTGATTTTAATAGTGTTTGATGGTTGTCTTCAACAGGAAAGCAGTGGTCCAACATCTAATACAATCCTTCCAGCGGTCGTCAGGATCAGCGGTGGCGAAAACATTCAGAGTCAACTACAAGCGCCACGTTCTGACCATGGATGACCTGGGAACGCTGTACGGACAGAACTGGCTCAACGACCAGGTGCAACCAGCAGCAGGGTCACAGTTCACCATGTCAGCGGGCTGCAGCGACCACATTAATAATGGCCACGTGATATAACAAATATGAATCATAATGTGGAAATGAAAGACATCATTGCTGGTAGAATATACTGTTATGAATTACAAAATGTATGAAAGAAGAACCACAAACCAGGTTTCACTGTGCATTAAGCACTTTCACAGAAAATCACACTTTTTATCAGTAATAATAATAATAATAAACTTTGTAAAGCACTTTTCATAAAAGTGCTTTACAGCGAGAATATGACGAGAAGTGTTTCACATAAAAAGAGATATAAAGGAACATTTAAGAATATAGATAAGAAACGAGATGCATAGGAACAGATCAAATAAAACGGAGTTAAAATATAAAATAAGTATTTAAAGGTGCGCTAGTTTTAAATGCAAGAGAGCTTCAGGAGTAGCTGGATGAAGGCTGAAGTAAAGAGATGTTTTTCAGCTTTCATTTAAAAGTATTAACTGAGCAGCTTCCCTGACATCGACAGGGAGCTTTGGAGCGTCGTACGCTGGCCCGTAGTTACAGCGGCCAATCAGAGCACGTCAAACATGATGTCATCAACATGCATGTTGGAGAACTGGTCAGCGTTTCTCTGTTCAGTCAGGCTGTTATATTGAGATCAGACGTGAATCCTCCCTGATGGAGGTGTGGATGAAAGTCTGACTCATCTTCTTCATGTGAGTCACATCTTTCATACCTCGTTGACTCTGTTGTTTCTGCTTCATTCAGGTGATGAACATGTACGGTGACCTGGTCATGGACTCGGTACCAGAGAAGGTAACGACTACAAAAGATCCTCGTGTCCTATTTAAAAGTCTCTCCGGTGATTTTAAACATGAATCTCCAGTCAAACGTCTTCTGTGATGTCATCAGGTTTATTTAGTCTTAGGTTTGAGGGATCAACTTCCTAAAAGGACGCTTATGTATAAATATATCTGCCGAGTCCTGTTTTATTCTACAAGGTTACACTAACTCTTATTTTAAGCTGCAGCCTGTTAGAAAGGAAATTGGAGCCAAAACAGTTGCATCTCTTTTTATTTGACCCAAAAGTGACGACTCGGATCGGAACCAATCCTCAGCACAAACTCCCTGCAGCTGTTCCCTGGTTGGTTCTCTGAAACAACAGCTGAACGTATCCCAGTAACGCAGGTGGCAGTGATGTTGGCCGTATTCTGACGTGTTAACGTGACGACGTCATCTTTAGACAGTCGTGGGGAAGAAGACGGTTCGCAGCTGGACGATGGAGGCGGAGCTTTGAGCTGCTGTAGTCTGTAACCAGATGTATTTTAGCCACATAAAGAGTATCCAGGTGATATTTTCAGTGCTCTACGTTGCAGTCCGACGGCCTGTCTGCTGAGGGCTGCTCCATTCTTTAAAGCCACCAGACTCCTTTGACAAAACCAGTGATTTAACCTCAGCATGCAGGAGACGCTGCTTCCCTCCTGTTTTTAAATCTGAGTTCATATCTGAACTACAGCGTTCTACATCTAACACGATGTTTGTGGTGCATGTTTAACTGCTCCGGTACATCCAGAAGCACCATCGAGTCCACGCTGAAGAGCATCACTCCTCATAACACCGACCTCTCTCCTCCTCCATCCTCCTCACTCCTCTCTTCGTCTCTCAGGTCCACTTCTTCAACAGTTTCTTTTATGATAAGCTGAGGACAAAAGGATATGAAGGAGTCAAGCGGTGGACCAAAAATGTAAGTTACAGTTACTGAACACATTTTTTTAATGTACAACCATCTTGACTTTTTAAATCACAAAGTGGAGCCACAGAAAAGTGTCCCATTCAAAATAATCTCAATAATTATCACAAAAAACAACCCTGATTCATAATAATGATTAACTGCTGAATAAACAAACCTTTTTCTGACCATATTTACATTCATCTGAGTTTGACTTTGATTTCTGTTGTCTGAGTTATGGACATTTATTAAAACTGTACTGAACCATGTGGAGATAGTCAGGAATGAATCCATCAAACATCAGAACAACATTTTATTATCTCTCCTGAACTACTGTCTGAATGTTTGGTTCCTCAGGTGGACATCTTCCAGAAGGACCTGCTGCTGATCCCCATCCACCTGGAGGTCCACTGGTCCCTGGTCAGCGTGGACATCCCCCGTAGAGCCATCACTTACTTTGACTCTCAGAGGACCCTCAATAGGCGCTGCCCAAAGGTAAGGGGGGGGGGGGTAAATTGAAGATCCTTCCAGTTGTTGTTGACAATGTTTTCTCTGAATGTTTTGTTGTTGATTTCAGCACATTTTCAAGTACCTGCAAGCTGAAGCCATCAAAAAAGACCAACAGGACTTCCTGACGGGATGGAAAGGGTTCTTCAAAATGGTACCGACATTACAATTATATTAACAATGGATCACCACACACTACTTACACACTACACACTACTGAGTTATTGTACTTTTGTACAATAACTGGCAAAATCCATCACAGTACAATAACACTGTTGACTGTGTTTCTTGGTTTGTTGTATATAATATATATATATAGATATATACTGTACTGTGTATATATATATATATATATATATATATATAATATATAAATATATAATATAGAAACACAGTCAATATATATATATATATATATATATATATGTTGACTGTGTTTCTTGGTTTGTTGTATATAATATATATAGATATATACTGTACTGTATATACTGTGCATTTTATATTTTTTACTGCTATTTACTGCTATTTTATTGCTTTTCTATTATTATATTATTCTATTCTATTATTTTATTCTATTATTTCTATTATTCTCTTATTGCTTCTGTATGCTGCTGTAGCGAAAAAATTTTCCCCTCGGGGATTAATAAAGTAAATACCTACTACAGAACCACACGCGCTACAGAACCACACACTGTACAGAACCACACACTGTACAGAACCACACACTGTACAGAACCACACCGCTGATACCTGTGATGTGTGATGTTGCAGAATGTGGGTCGCCAGAACAACGACAGTGACTGTGGTGCCTTCGTGCTGCAGGTGAATTTCTCATGTCGTCGCCCTCGTACACACGTGTGCAAAATAACATGTGACATCTTTTACATTTGAGTCTGGGTTTTTCTTTTCCAATGGAGATGCAATCTGTGAAGTGGGCGGGGCTTCAGGCTGGAGGCTAGTACACTAGGTGGTGCCTGCTCACTGCAGGACTACACACCTCCAAGCCCTGCTCCACATGTGTTGTTGTGAGTCTGTTGTTCCAGCAGGTCACTTAACTTGTTCTCCTTTATGCCCCCCCCCTCCCCAAATCCTCCAACACTACCACCCCCCTGCAGTATTGCAAGTGTCTGGCTCTGGGGCAGCCGTTCAGCTTCGGCCAGCAGGACATGCCCCGACTCAGAAGGCAAATGTACAAAGAACTGTGTCACTGCAAGCTCACCCTGTGACCCCCCCACCCCCCCGCTCCCTCCCTCCCCGAACCCTGCTGAGACGGGGGGACACTGATAAAACAAGAAGAAGACAAGGGGAGCGACTGATTGACTGGAGGAAGAGGAACTTTTCCAGAAACTGCTTCCACCGTTGGTGACGTCCTGGTTTCTCTTTGTTTTGTCCGTCTTTGCGTCCCTCTCCTCATCCTCTGAGAGCTCCTTTTGATTTCCATGCCATCGTTATTCCTTTGTGGTTGACAGAGGCCAAGACTAGCTTCCTTTTTGGGAATGTGCTAATTATCCATCCTATCGTAGTCCACTTATGTTTCAGTCTGAATGGGAGCATGAAGAATCTGATGAAGACGAGGAGAGAATCCAGGCCAGATGAAGGACTACCACTCTGACGTGACATGAACAGTGTCGGAGCGGCGCTGGCTGGATGGCCGGAGCATCTGACCCGGTCTGTAAGCTGGTGGTTAACTGGTACCGGTGAGTTCTCTGTGCGTCCAGTCTGAGCTCTCAGCCGACATCTGACACATCCAACAACATGGACACCTGAAATAAAACCTCCCTGATGTCATGCAGCCAGCACACGATGTGTGATGTGACATTTGAAATGTACGATTTATTTTCAATAACTTCCTTCAGTATGTTTAGCTGGATTGAAACTGTTTGCTGGAACGTCCGGTGACGAGTTAACGCTGCCAGGAAACACTTCTCTGGTGTTTTCCAGGGAAATCTTGAGTTTCCACAACATCCACAGAACCCACCTGGTACCGGCCCGCGAGCCGGGAACTCTCTCTGCCTGTCATCCAAACATGCAAATAGAAACACGACTTCATGCAGGAGATCGGATCTGCCGACAGACGGGACAGAAGGACGCGTTGGCCGAAAGAAGGGGGATCTTTACATTTGCATTTATCTTTTCTGTGTTTATCGCTGTCAGTAAATGTGGTGATATGCTTATTGCTTTAAACAAATGGTGTTAAAAAAGGAGGTCTACGTATTTGTGTTATTTTGGGAGAAAGTTCAAAAAGAGATTTTCTGGTTGGTATTTGTTTGAAAAAGCCATTTTGGTGAGGACCACAGCAGCTACACAACAGGCACCATCACAGTGCTCTCTTCTTCTTTTTATAATAAAAGACAAATTTGTGGATAGCTGTGTGTTTTTGTTTTTGCATTCTTTTTTTTTTTTTTTTCAAACCGGAGTTGATGCAACACAGTTGACAGTTTTATATATCTTCTACAATGCATTATGGTTGCTACAAATAAAAATACGTGGAAAACGTGATTGTGTGTTTTCTTCCCGTTGACGTTACCTGTGTTCTGACTTCATGACCTCTGGCTACTTGTAGTTTTTAGAAGTTTGAGACTTGACAAACTAAACTATGATATTATGATTTACTCGCAGGTTACTTTGCAAATTAATATTTTAAATGCAGATAAACCTTTAAAATGTGATGTAATGTTATCAATGAAACTTCCCAATAGTTCAGTTTGGGGTTTAAAATGCTCCTCGACACACGAATGCATTGGACTGAATGTGAAACATTCTACTGAGACTTTTCTTCATTAGTTCATTCTGTTAAAAACACTCATGGATGGTTTCTTCCTGAACAACCTTTGCAGCAGAACTCCAGGTTCTGTTTCTTGACTTGAAAGAAGCAGCAGGGATGATGGGGTGATGGGGTGATGAGGTGATGGAGTGATGGGGTGATGGAGTGATGGAGTGATGAGGTGATGGAGTGATGGGGTGATGGGGTGATGGAGTGATGAGGTGATGGAGTGATGGGGTGATGGGGTGATGAGGTGATGGAGTGATGGGGTGATGGAGTGATGAGGTGATGGAGTGATGGGGTGATGGAGTGATGGGGTGATGGAGTGATGGGGTGATGGAGTGATGAGGTGATGGAGTGATGGGGTGATGGAGTGATGGGGTGATGGAGTGATGAGGTGATGGAGTGATGGGGTGATGGAGTGATGAGGTGATGGAGTGATGGGGTGATGGAGTGATGGGGTGATGGAGTGATGAGGTGATGGAGTGATGGGGTGATGGAGTGATGGGGTGATGGAGTGATGAGGTGATGGAGTGATGATGGGGTGATGGAGTGATGGGGTGATGTGATGGGGTGATGGAGTGAGGTGATGGAGTGATGGGGTGATGGAGTGATGAGGTGATGGAGTGATGGGGTGATGGGGTGATGGAGTGATGAGTGATGAGGGTGATGGAGTGATGGGGTGATGGAGTGATGGGGTGATGGAGTGATGAGGTGATGGGGTGATGAGGTGATGGAGTGATGGGGTGATGGAGTGATGAGGTGATGGAGTGATGGGGTGATGGAGTGATGGGGTGATGAGGTGATGGAGTGATGGGGTGATGGGGTGATGAGGTGATGGGGTGATGGAGTGATGGGGTGATGAGGTGATGGAGTGATGGGGTGATGGGGTGATGGAGTGATGGGGTGATGGGGTGATGAGGTGATGGAGTGATGGGGTGATGGAGTGATGGGGTGATGGGGTGATGGAGTGATGGGGTGATGGAGTGATGAAGTGATGGAGTGATGGGGTGATGGAGTGATGGAGTGATGGGGTGATGAAGTGATGGAGTGATGGGGTGATGGAGTGATGGAGTGATGGAGTGATGGGGTGATGGAGTGATGGGGTGATGGAGTGATGGGGTGATGGAGTGATGGAGTGATGGAGTGATGGGATGATGGAGTGATGGGGAGCCACGATGGTGTTAAAGTGAGAAACATACCCATTGTCAATGAATACTAGTTCTGATGATGATTAGTTCTGATGATAACTAGTTCTGATGATAACTAGCTCTGAAGATAACTAGTTCTGAAGATAACTAGTTCTGATGATGATTAGTTCTGATGATAACTAGCTCTGAAGATAACTAGTTCTGATGATAACTAGCTCTGAAGATAACTAGTTCTGAAGATAACTAGTTCTGATGATAACTAGTTCTGATGATAACTAGCTCTGAAGATAACTAGTTCTGAAGATAACTAGTTCTGATGATGATTAGTTCTGATGATAACTAGCTCTGAAGATAACTAGTTCTGATGATGATTAGTTCTGATGATAACTAGTTCTGATGATAACTAGCTCTGAAGATAACTAGTTCTGAAGATAACTAGTTCTGATGATGATTAGTTCTGATGATAACTAGCTCTGAAGATAACTAGTTCTGAAGATAACTAGTTCTGATGATGACTGTAACTTGTACTTTGATTGTTATAATTATGGCTCAAACATATTAGTTTGTATTGGTTGTAAGTTGTAACGCCGTCATAGCAGCTCCACAGTCTGAACTACAACAGCAGCCAGAGTCTGAACAATAACCGTATTCAACCAGAGCTTCAGCCGTCACGGCCAGGCGGAGCAGCTCCAGCTGGGTTCACAACAACAAGCCCTTTAAGCACTGAACGCATCACGTACAGTGTCCCATCATCTCCACTTCCTGTAATATCGGCAAAGGGTTTCTGTTAGAAAAATTACTCAAGAGGCTCGGTTCAAAATCAAACACATCGGACATTTATTCTTGCAAGAAGGAGCAACTACATGTGTGCAGCAGCACTCCCCCAGCAGCTCTCCAGCAGCGCTCCCCCAGCAGCGCTCCCCCAGCAGCGCTCCCCCAGCAGTGCTCCCCCAGCAGCTCTCCAGCAGCGCTCCCCCAGCAGTGCTCCCCCAGCAGCGCTCCCCCAGCAGCTCTCCAGCAGCGCTCCCCAGCAGCGCTCCCCCAGCAGTGCTCCCCCAGCAGCTCCCCCAGCAGCTCTCCCCCAGCAGTGCTCCCCCAGCAGCGCTCCCCCAGCAGCGCTCCCCCAGCAGCTCTCCAGCAGCGCTCCCCCAGCAGCGCTCCCCCAGCAGCTCCCCCAGCAGCTCTCCCCCCGCAGCTCTCCCCCAGCAGCGCTCCCCCAGCAGCGCTCCCCCAGCAGCGCTCCCCCAGCAGCTCCCCCAGCAGCGCTCCCCAGCAGTGCTCCCCCAGCAGTGCTCCCCCAGCAGCTCCCCCAGCAGTGCTCCCCCAGCAGCGCTCCCCCAGCAGCGCTCCCTCAGCAGCTCCCTCAGCAGCTCCCCCAGCAGCGCTCCCCCAGCAGCGCTCCCCCAGCAGCGCTCCCTCAGCAGTGCTCCCCCAGCAGCTCTCCAGCAGCGCTCCCCCAGCAGCGCTCCCCCAGCAGTGCTCCCCCAGCAGCGCTCCCCCAGCAGCGCTCCCCCAGCAGCTCTCCAGCAGCGCTCCCCCAGCAGCGCTCCCCCAGCAGCTCCCCCAGCAGCTCTCCCCCAGCAGTGCTCCCCCAGCAGCGCTCCCCCAGCAGCGCTCCCCCAGCAGCGCTCCCCCAGCAGCTCCCCCAGCAGCGCTCCCCCAGCAGTGCTCCCCAGCAGTGCTCCCCCAGCAGCTCCCCCAGCAGTGCTCCCCAGCAGCGCTCCCCCAGCAGCGCTCCCTCAGCAGCTCCCTCAGCAGCTCCCCCAGCAGCGCTCCCCCAGCAGCGCTCCCCCAGCAGCGCTCCCTCAGCAGTGCTCCCCCAGCAGCTCTCCAGCAGCGCTCCCCCAGCAGCGCTCCCCCAGCAGTGCTCCCCCAGCAGCGCTCCCCCAGCAGCTCTCCAGCAGCGCTCCCCCAGCAGCGCTCCCCCAGCAGTGCTCCCCCAGCAGCTCTCCAGCAGCGCTCCCCCAGCAGCGCTCCCCCAGCAGTGCTCCCCCAGCAGCGCTCCCCCAGCAGCTCTCCAGCAGCGCTCCCCCAGCAGCGCTCCCCCAGCAGTGCTCCCCCAGCAGCTCTCCAGCAGCGCTCCCCAGCAGCGCTCCCTCAGCAGCTCCCCCAGCAGCTCTCCAGCAGCGCTCCCCAGCAGCGCTCCCTCAGCAGCTCCCCCAGCAGTGCTCCCCCAGCAGCTCTCCAGCAGCGCTCCCCCAGCAGCGCTCCCCCAGCAGCGCTCCCCCAGCAGCGCTCCCTCAGCAGCTCCCCCAGCAGTGCTCCCCCAGCAGCTCTCCAGCAGTCCTCTTTAACAGGGCTCGCCCCGGCCGGCTTTCTTTAGGGCAGCTTTTAGACAGTGTGACAAACAGTTGACAGTCACTCCCATTCCCTTTGTATCTGCTTTCATATGATAATACAGAGGTGGTTGTAGATAAGGACACAGGGGAGTCGTCCGCAATTAGATTCGGAAAGAATCACTTGCAAATAAGACAGAAAACAGGAAACTTTTCAGAGTCTGCTGACAAGAGACTTTCTGGAGCCAGAATGCAAACAAGAGGAACAAGAGGGAACCTCCTTTTCTCCCATCAGGTTCCCTTCGGTGTGGAACAGGACCGACACACCAAGCAGGAAGAGAAGACAAGAGAAAAGGAGGAAACGTATTGTGAGGTGATGGAAGATGTATTATAGTGTAGATATTGAACAGGTCAACACGTCTCAGCGCAGCAGCTGACATCACAACTCAAATCATCCGGTCACCCGGACTCCTCCTGGAGGATCCCGAGGTGTTCCCTGACCACATGACATATATAATCCCTCCAGGGGGTTCTGGGTCGACCCGGGTCTCCTGCCAGTCGTACAGAAGCCCGAACCACCTCATCGGGCTCCTTCTGTGGAGGGTTTTTTGTTTCTCATTGATCCTGGCTGCTGTGTTTTCAAAAGCTTTATAGGCGTGCGTGCGTTTGAAAAAAAAAGGTCATTGAGTTTGACTGTAAATGGGTGAAATAAACATTAATTTAAATCATTTTCTCATTGATAACTCATTTAAATGTCACATAATAGAGGACTTCTATTTATTGTCAGCCCAGAAATAAAAATGATTTATTAACTACTCTGATGGAGAAATGATGGAGGAAGAGGAGGAGCACGGCTGAATGTTACTGACGGACTGTGAAGTAAATTAGATCCACATCCATTATTCTTATCAGTGGGACGATTCAAGTTATATATTGTTGCATTACAAGAAAGAAAAACAGATGGATAGTTGCATAATTCATCGTTGTCAAGGTCAAGGTTGGACTGTTGATCACCCGTCATGCGAGCACGTTGTCAGGTGACAATTAAATCCACTCAACTTGACATCTCTGCTTTCTTTGCACAGGGAAATTGTATTTTATTTATTGCTTGATTAATTTGATCAATGCTTTCTGCTGCCCATTACTGGAGGCTACATCATGTGCAGCTCAGCCTTAATACAGAAAATGCAAAATACAAACAGGAACTGCATATTGTGAGATTCATTGTTCTTACTTTTTAATTTTTTTTATCAGAAAGTCTCTGATTTAACACGACTTAGACTTGAATGACTGATGTCTGATCTATAAGCAAATACTGTACACATATATGACACAAATAAACAAGTACATAAAGTAAAAGGTAATTCACAAAATTAGAGATCTTGTCTTATTCCACATTTGTGCTGTTAAAGGCTGCAGAGTGAACTAACATGATGTTACAGGCTCACTTTGGACCACCATGGTGGGCTGGCGGGATCCCACTGGACCGGTTCGAGAACACTGATCAATATATACGTCACAGCTCCGTGAACTAAATAGGACGTGATTCATCTAAAACACTTCTCTTACATTTGCGCAATGTGTCTTTTGCTCGTTTAATCACCGCAGACCGTGTGACTCATCACGATGTGTAAATGACGTCATTAGCATGAGATGTGTAACTGTTCCTCTGCTTCTTCTGTTTTGCTCAATGAGCTCTTCAGGAGATTATGACTATGGTTCAGAATAAAGTCTCCCAGCGGGCTCGGCCCTTTTGTCCGCGCTCACAGGCGCACGGAGAACGGGGCGTTTCAGAGGGTTCACCGGAGTCGCCCGGTGAACCGCGTTTGATTGCCTCTGACGGTATCCTTAAAAAACAAGAAACCCCGCCCCTCTGGGTTGTTAACAGTGACCCAATCGTGCACTATCAAAAAAATAAGGATCCGCCTACTTTTAGCTGACGTACAAAGTGGCCAATCGCAAGTCTGTGTGGGCGGGATTAAAGCTAAATGACGGGGATGTGTTGCAATGAGAGCGCGTCTTTGTGTGCCGTCGACGTATATAAGACATTTCTGCCGCAGTTTCTTTCTTTGGAATAATGTCGGCTGAATATGATAATAGGTAAGGAAGCCCCGTCCGAGCGCAATGTCTGTTCTGGAGCTCCGTTTGTTTCGCTCCGTGTGGATGTAATGTTTAGTTCCCGACGGCTGGTCCGGATGGAGACCTTGAACGGAGCATCCCGGTTTTTCTCTGCTCGGTTAACGTTGAGGCCCGTCGGTCGCGTGCTTCAGCTAAACGGTCCGTGAAGCTAAAAACGGAGAACTCGTATGTTGAGACGGTTTAATCCAGCGGAAGGTTCCGTTTGTGTTCTGGATCACCGCGTACATGTTTAGTTCAGGCGGCCCGAGCGATGGCGATGGTCGCTGAACGGAACCGGGTTCACCGCCGGCGGTAACCGGCGCCTCGAGTAGCACGTGAAGGCGCCTCGAGGCCTCACGAGCCCGGTTCGGCGCTTCCGTCGTTATTAAAGTTATTTGTGTAATTAATGAGACGCGTACATCGTAAGTCCGGTGTTCCCGCGGAGGGGAGCCCCGAGGCCGCGGAGGGGAGCCCCGAGGCCGCGGAGGGGAGCCCCGAGGCCGCGGAGGGGAGCCCCGAGGCCGCCCGGTGTTCGCGTTCAGGCGGCGCACATGGTCGCGTGCACCGGCCGCCCGGACAATGCCGGCTCGGAGGCCGCGCGACGCAGCGGGACGTTTTTCCTCCTTTTATCGCCGTCGGTGGCGTGTGGGCTGCCGCCGTTAAAACAATGGCCGATCGGTGTCTTTTGAAACGTCGTCAATGGATTTAATGGATTTCGCTGACGTGAAGTTTTGAATAAAAGGCCTTTTAAAGCCGAGCGCGGCCTGCTGGTTGCGGCTAGCTGTTAGCAGGCCGCGGCTCCGACCAGCGAAGCTTCTCGTTGTCCCCCCCCCCCCCCCTCTCCCACCTCCTCCTCCTCCCCCCCCCCCCCCCCCGGTACCGTATGAGAGCGGAACACAATCCGCTATTTACTGGCGAACACAAAAGAAATCTCGGTTTGTGGGCTCGTTTATTGTGTTTCCGCGGCTCGTCGCGGGCCTCCGGCGGCCTCGTCGCGGGCCTCCGGCGGCCTCCGGCGGGCTCGCCCTGCCTCCTGCTCCGACGGCAGGAACGACCATCTTGAATGTATGTAGCAGAAATGGCGGACTGATGGAAAGGTTACAGCGCGAGAGGAAAAAACGGTCCCCCGGGTTTAAAATGACGGGATCGAGCGAGTATTCACCGGGTTTAGGAGGGGCAGGTAAACAACATCTGTAATGCTTGAGACGTGACCGGGACACGGATTGCTGTGGAAGGGCGGGACCGGAGAGTTCCGGTAAATCACGGAGTTCTTCATGACATCACGCGGCTCTGCTGCAGGCAGCTTACAGGATGCACAGAAAAGGTCCAATTAGGTTGTTTTTCCTGCCAAAAGAAGTGAGTATGTAGATCTGTGCATCGTGCAGGTTCCCCATCACACCTGGAGCAGCTTAGAAACCTGATGTTCAAAGAAACGCTCCTTGACTGGCAGATGAAGGTCAATCCAGCCTTGTAGTTTTAAACCATCCTTCTGCAGTGATGCTCAAACATTCATGAGGAGGGAACTTTAACTAGATAAATGTTTTTTCATGTAGAAGTAAACTTGTAATTAATAATGTTATTGACTGCTTCCATTCACAGAGACAATGGCCCGGAGGGCATGGAGCCAGATGGGATCATTGAGGTAAGTCCAGAATCAAAACACACCAACACACACTGGTTTGGGAAGGTGTTTTACTTGTTTTTTTATTAAGAGTCTGAACAAACATGACAGGCGTGGTCATTAACATGCGTGTGAATTTCTTGTGTCCTGTTTTCCTGGCTCATCTTCAACCTTTCAGAGCAACTGGAGCCAGATCACGGACAGTTTCGATGAGATGAACCTGCGCGAGACTCTGCTCAGGGGAATTTACGCCTATGGTTTTGAGAAGCCCTCCGCTATCCAGCAAAGAGCCATTATCCCTTGTATCAAGGGTGAGTGACAGGACTTTTCTGCCATTTAAATGCATCAGAGCTTCTCGTTGAAGGTTGAGGTGTCTGACGTTCCTGTTTTTGTGGGGACGCTCCGTTTGCGACCCAAACTCTCTCCTTCCTCGTCGGTGGTGATTCTAACGCTGTTTGTGTATTCTAGGTTATGATGTGATCGCTCAGGCCCAGTCTGGCACTGGGAAGACTGCTACCTTTGCTATTTCCATCCTCCAGCAGATTGATGTGGAGATGAAAGCCACCCAGGCTCTGGTCCTGGCTCCCACCAGGGAGCTGGCTCAGCAGGTAGGCTCCTCCGACTCACACGGAGAGACAGATTCAGGAAAACCATCACGATTTTGGAAACACTGAGCTCCGGTCATGAGGAACAATAAAGGGTTAATGTCCTCCTGATGTCTGTGGAGCATCACACAGACTGTAGGTGTGTGTGTGTGTTCTTGTATGATTAATAGGAGAGTGAACTCGTGCTGAAGTACTTCAGTCTCATGTTTCAGTACAACCTGTTTGGTAACAAAGGACTTGATCAATGTTGACCTGGAAATGCACACTAGTTTGATCTTTACAATATTCTAGATATTTTATGCCAATACTATTTGACTTTTGTAATAGTTGCAATGAAATAAACCATGTGATGGTGTGTTAGCATTTTTTGTATTATTATTTGATGCTCCTGTTGCATGAACACCGTGGCAGCAGCATCCAGTCCGAGAGCTGCTGTATAGTGATGAAATCCATGCGTGTCAGCTGACTCTGTGGCCCCCTGCCGTGTTGGTGCTCTGGTTGGTGTCCTGCTGGCCAGAGTCTTCAGGACAGCAGGGACACAGAGGCATGATCATGCTTTGTTAATCTGAATACAGCGCCATGGCACGTGTGAAAATAAAGTCAGTGCTGTATTTGTTTCCTCCAAAGTGAACATTGCTGACTGCTCCCTGTTGTGTAGATCCAGAAGGTGGTTCTGGCCCTGGGCGACTACATGGGGGCCAATTGCTACGCCTGTATTGGAGGGACCAGCATCCGCAGTGAGGTCCTGAAGCTGCAGGCCGAAGCTCCTCACATTGTGGTGGGAACCCCTGGACGTGTCTTTGACATGTTGACTCGCAAAAACCTCAGTAAGTCGTGGTAGGAACGAATGTTGGGTGCTGTGATGTCAGCAGGGTGACGTTATTTTATGGAAACCTGTTCTCAGTGAAGAACTTTTGACTCGTCAGAACCAAAATCTGCAGTATTGGAGGACTTTTCCTCCCATTTAGGCAGCTGATGCTGCGTTTTACTCAGCTGACTGGGAGATGGACTACGACGTGATCTGTCACTCACTTTAGTCCACTTCAGAAGGTCAGAGCTGCTGTATAGTGATGAAACTCATGCGTGTCAGCTGACTCTGTGGCCCCCTGCTGTGTTGGTGCTCTGGTTGGCGTTCTGCTGGCCAGAGTCTTCAGGACAGCAGGGACACGGAGACGTGATCATACCTCCACTACTTCTGAATACAGCATCATCACTGTTCTCAGCAGGAGTCTGCACAGAAACTGAAATTAGTTTAACGCTTCTCCAGTAGTTTCAAAATGGACCCAACAACTGGAAACTGTCCTCAGTGGAGCGACTCTGGATCGGGTAGCACCAGAACAACATCAGGAGGTCTCGGATGCTTTCACCTTCGCTTTATTGGCGGAAAAGTAAAAGGCATCTCCTCTTAAAGATGTGTTGTGTCCCAGAAGACAGACTTGGATGGAGGATGTTAAACGTGCTCAATTAATTTTTTTATTTTGCAGCTTCTAAGAACATCAAAATGTTTGTGCTGGATGAGGCTGACGAGATGCTGAGTCGAGGATTCAAGGACCAGATCTACGAGATCTTCCAGAAACTGGCCAGCAGCACACAGGTGAGTAAACAGAAGAACAGCGCTGCTCTTTCTACTTCCATGTTGATGCATAATGAAGTTATGTGTTTTTTTGCATATCAAGTGAGGTGTGAACACAACCTGACCTGTTTTCCACCAGGGTCCTTAGATCACGATTATATTATATCATCTTTCCAGCTGTGGTGATGTTGCTGTAGCAGAGGCTGACTAACGTGGTGCTTTATTATTTTAGGTTGTCCTACTGTCGGCCACCATGCCAGCTGACGTCTTGGAGGTCACAAAGAAATTCATGCGTGAACCTGTCCGCATTCTGGTGAAGAAGGAGGAGCTGACTCTGGAGGGAATCCGTCAGTTCTACATCAATGTGGAGAAAGAGGTGAGAAAACTCAGGAAGACACTTGATTGGTTAGCAGACTGGGGCGGTGGCAGCTGACTGTCTCTGATGTCCACAGGAGTGGAAGCTGGACACGTTGTGTGACCTGTACGAGACACTGACCATCACACAAGCTGTCATCTTCATCAACACGAGGAGGAAAGTGGACTGGCTCACCGAGAAGATGCACGCCAGAGACTTCACCGTTTCTGCTCTGGTAGGAGACGTTTTAACCTCGCCGGCATGAAACGGTAAACGCGTGTCTCGCCGGGCGACGCGGTTGTCCTCATGTTGACCTCTGACCTTGTCTTTCAGCACGGTGACATGGACCAGAAAGAAAGAGACCTGATCATGAGGGAGTTCCGCTCCGGATCCAGTCGAGTTCTGATTACCACTGACCTGCTGGTACGTACAGCAACATGTATGAACACGCGTGTTAATGTTCCCGTGGTCCAGGGTTATATTTCTACTGATCCAATCAGACAGCTGCTCCGTCCCGTCCAAGGTTCCCTCTCCTTCCATCTGCAGTGATGTGAAGGACTGAATGTTCCTTGGTACAGAAACATCGGCCCTCCACTGTAACAAGGCTCACGTCCTTGGTTCACAACTATTTGGCAGATGACACGCGTGTGCACATATTTCTGAGACGTGCTGCCGGTTTCAAACCGTTGAATCTGTCTTGGTGCGTAACTGGTGTTTGTGCTCCTCAGGCCAGAGGTATCGATGTTCAGCAGGTGTCTCTAGTCATCAACTACGACCTGCCGACCAACAGGGAAAACTACATCCACAGGTAAAACTGTGTGTGTGTGTGTGTGTGTGTGTGTGTGTGTGTGTGTGTGTGTGTGTGTGTGTGTGTGTGTGTGTGTGTGTGTGTGTGTGTGTTTTCAGGATTTTATATCATCACTTGATCTCACCGGCTTCCAGCTTGTTAAGTGTTCACGTCAGATTTCTTTGGTCAGATTAAGTCTTCAAATAAAAAGAAATGGTGAAATGATTAGATTCCAGCGTCTCAGGAAACTAAAGTGATAATCCTGCCGGGTCACGTGACCACCGGCGACCTCCTGCTGTGACGTAAACACTTGTCTGCTGTGAGTCCGGCGTGCCGTGGAGCTGCAGCGCCGCTCATCTGTCCTCTGGTCTTTTTGTCAGGATCGGTCGAGGCGGTCGTTTTGGAAGGAAGGGAGTCGCCATTAACATGGTGACGGAGGACGACAAGCGAACCCTGAGGGACATTGAGACATTCTACAACACCACCGTTGAGGAGATGCCCATGAACGTGGCCGATCTTATCTAGAAGACGCCGCGTGCTCTTCGTCCAACCCGACCCGCTTTTATTTTAGAAGTCAAATCTTCTTTCTTCTGATCTGAATTCTAAAATCTTCCTCTTTCTGAATTCCACCATGACTTTCCCTCTACATCCAAACATCTCCGATAGTTTTGTCCGTGTTGGAAGGATATAACTTACTGAACTGCTTCATCTGCCTGCCATAGTCTTTGTTCATATCAGCACCTGAAGTGTCCCAGCAGCTAGTCCCTCTGCTCCACACCAGAACTGCAGGTCCAAAAGCACGTTAAAAACAAAACCACAAAAAACCCTCAAAGTTGATGAATAAAGTGAAAGTTAGCGACAGCGACCCATTAAATCTGTGACCCGAAGCTCGATGCTCACCTGATTGACTCGTGACGCATCTCCTCGTGGTTTGGACCGCAGTTCAGTTTGGACCCAACACCACCATGACAGACAGGAAGTGCTGCATTTGACCAGATCAGTATTTTAGCACCCTTCAGTGTACTCCGCCAGACGTCCGTGATCATGTTGTGAGCAGCAGGTTCGGGGTCTGAGTGCACCGGGCATCTTCAATAAAGACCTGTACAGTCAACTCCATCATGAATGAGTGCTTCACCAGTTTGATCTTTTACTGCTGATTCTTTTCTATTATGGCTGTCCTACTTCCTCCCGGCGTGTTCGGCGGCTCCCTGACGGTGAGTTCTGCGGAGACGAGGCGTCCTCGGCCGGACGGCCCGCCGGAGATCATCTCTTTATCACTTAGATTTTTATTTTGAAACGAAATATTGGATTTTGAAAAGGTGGTCACATTTCACAGCTACCTCCAAAATGTGGGGGAGGGGGAGGGGGGCAGTGAAGGTGATGTGAAAGGACCAAACTACAGAAGTGGAGGTTAAACCTGTCTCCGCTCATTAATCCTGTCATCGGGTATCTAGCACTGCTATTTTTTAATGAATTTATGGATTGTTAACCTTTTTCAGACAGAAACCGTGTATCAAGTTTTCTACATTGGATTCTGTATAGTATTTATTTTAATGGTCTTCAAAAATAAAGGTTTCTCCTTTTTAACAGTGTACACCGGCCTCTGCATTGTTGAATAGTGTGGAAGCTCGTTTCCGTGTTGGAGGTCAGGTGACCTGCAGGCGGCCGCTGATTGGTCCGAGCTCTGATCCTCGATTGGTCATTTTTCACTTTGGTTGTTTCTGCTTCATTTGGTTGAAATCAGACATTAAAACTTGTGGACTTCACTGAGTGACATCCTGTCATCACTTCACAATAAGCCTCAAACTGATGGTGGCACGTGCCGGGTCCGTGGCACGTGTCGGTACCGGACCGGGTCCACCTCCCCTGTTGCGGTGTCTCCGCACCAGAACCCGAACTTCCTGTTGATGTGAGTCCGGTTCGGATGAAGACGGGTTCGGGTCGTTTTTTCTCAGCTGATCACCGAGGAAACATCTGCGTGCTTGTGGTCGGACTTCCGCGTGACGATGACGTAATAAGAACGTCATCGCTTCGATCAGCTTCACGGAGTTTTTCATAAAATGTTCGATTAAATGAAAGTAAAGTGATCAAAGAGAAAAGACTTCAGATGTCTAAAAGAGACGCCTGATTTATAATCAAAGAACAAATGGAAATCTAAATTTATAAAATGTAACTTTTAAACTTTTTTTCTGACTTTTCTATGAAAATAAAAGATAGAAAGTTCAAAACTATTACTGAACAGTAAAGTCCTACCCCGGCTGTCCACTGGATGGCGCTGTAGCCTGGACGGTCGTCAGCTCGGGGTTGAGCGCGACACACCTGAGTGAAATCAAAGTTATTTTAAAAGTACATCATTTCTGCTGTGCGTTTGCTGCCATCACCATGGCAACAGCCTGATGCCTTCGCACGAGCATCAACCGGGCACCGGAAACGGATTTAACGGATTTAGGATCACATTCGCGTATTAATGCACATTTTTGTGAATTTGCTTTGAATGACTCAGAATCTTTTTTTTAAATTGCGTCAGGAGTTTATGACTTATGTAAAATGGGGGTCAGGCCGAGCCAGACCAGAACCAGGCCAGAGCCAGAACCAGGCCAGAGCCAGAACCAGGCCGAACCAGGCCGAACCAGGCTGAACCAGGCCGAACCAGGTCGGAACAGGCGGAACCAAAGTCCAAGATCAACCAAACAAACCACAACAGCTGATTCCATCTAAACGGGTCTGGTGTGTCCTCCTGAACATGTCCGTCATGGATGGGCTTCTTATTTCCTTTCCAGCAGATCAGAGTCTCTGTCGGTTCGGTTCGGTTCGGTTCGGTTCGGTTCGGCTCGGCTCGGTTCGGCTCGGTTCGTCCACGGCTCTCTGGAGGAGTTCTTATCTTCAGTCGTCTGACACGCGACGACCCGCCTCCGCATGTAACGAGTATGAAATCCAATTATTGTCCAGCAGCAGCGACACGAGGCCGTTATCACCTCCTCACTGCTCCTCATTAACTCCTCACTGCTCCTCATCACCTCCTCACTGCTCCTCATCACCTCCTCACTGCTCCTCATTAACTCCTCACTGCTCCTCATCACCTCCTCACTGCTCCTCATTAACTCCTCACTGCTCCTCATCACCTCCTCACTGCTCCTCATCACCTCCTCACTGCTCCTCATTAACTCCTCCGCTCTGCAGGAGATTTCCGGCCTGCAGGCCGACTTGTAAATTGGCTGCAGGAGGCGCGCGCTTCCTCCTGACATGTGATGATTGTAATAAACACGTGTCACCAGGACTCCTCAGAATAACTGCAGCTCTGGAGGAGAGAGGAGGTCGGGGAGCTTTGTTCCTTCAGCAGAGGAGGAGACCTTCAGGAAGACTTTCTGTGATTTGAGGAACATCTCAGCTGTGACCAATCACAGGAGAGGAAGTGAACGTTTGACTATCTGCACACATTTGGATCCTCTACCGACCGAACAGAACAGAACCAAGTGATCCGGTGGTTCTGCTGACAGCTCTGACTGACGGGTTTGAACCGGCAACGTTCTGATGAGATTGTCAACAGCAGCTGTTTGTAATGATGACATCATTGTTCCAACGAGGTGTGATGTCACCGATGGACTGAAATATTTCACCATTGAAGCAGGAGACGTTTAAACTGTTTAAAATATCACTGCAGAGGAGAAACAACGGAACCGCAGGAGAACCAGGTCATTCTAATCCTCCACTACACCTCCTACGCCTCCTTCTACGCCTCCTTCACGTGAACATTTGAAATCTCTCCTGCACCAGGACTCCTCGGTTAAATGAGCTTCTCAGTATTACAGACATGTTGAAGAGGAGGTGATGAAAGGAGGTCCTGACTGAATAAGGAGGACCTGCTCCTCGAAGATTCATTCGAGCTGCAGAGTTAGTCGGATGATTTTCCTGCATTTCATGAATAAGATGTTTCAACAAACTATGACCTGAAGGCCGTCAAAGGGGCGGAGCTACAGAGCCTCTTCATCCCTCCTCTTCGTCCCTGCTCTTCGTCCCTCCTCTTCGTCCCTGCTCTTCGTCCCTCCTCTTCGTCCCTGCTCTTCGTCCGTCCTCTTCGTCCCTGCTCTTCGTCCCTGCTCTTCATCCCTCCTCTTCATCCCTGCTCTTCATCCCTGCTATTCATCTCTCTTCGTCCCTGCTCTTCATCCCTGCTCTTCATCCCTCCTCTTCATCCCTGCTCTTCATCCCTGCTATTCATCTCTCCTCTTCATGCCTGCTCTTCATCCCTCCTCTTCATCCCTGCTCTTCATCCCTCCTCTTCATCCCTGCTCTTCATCCCTCCTCTTCATCCCTGCTCTTCATCCCTGCTATTCATCTCTCCTCTTCGTCCCTCCTCTTCATCCCTGCTCTTCGTCCCTCCTCTTCATCCCTCCTCTTCATCCCTGCTCTTATATAATATAATATATATATATTATAATATATATTATTATATATATATATATATTATAATATATATATATATATAATAATGATGACCTCCATCTTCCAGTTTGACCTCCAGATAAAAGCTTGAGTTCATGGCGTCACGGTGGTGCAGTGGTTAGCATTGTCATCTCACAGCAAAAAGGTTCTGGGTTTGAATCCGGTCCTGGGCCTTTCTGTGTGAGTTTGCATGTTCTCCCTGTTCTTGCGTGGGTTCTCTCCGGGTTCTCCGGCTTCCTCCCATCATCCAAAAACATGCACCTCAGGTCAGGTTACCTGGCGCCGCGCTAGTGGCAGCCTGCTGCAGCAGCTCCCCCCTGAGAGCCCCCCCTGAGAGCCCCCCTGCTGTAGTGAAGACATTTCCCCTCGGGGATTAATAAAGTGTATAAAATAAAAAAAAATAAAAAAATGAAATGACGTCTGTTCATGTTTCAGCGTTTTATTTCCGATGATTCAGTGTTTCGTTATCGTGTCTGATAAAATGTAAAATTAGAGCTCTAAACTCGGTGAACTGATAACATCTTCTTCCTGGAGCTTCAAGCTGCAGCCGGTTCTTCTCCGTTCTTCTCTGCAGGAACCCTTCAGCCATCGAACGGAGTCTCGCTGTTCAACATTTAGATTTAAAGTGAATTTATTTACTTTCCAGACTTCAGCGTTCTGAAGTTTATGGTTCATGTTCAGTTCGGTGTTTACAAGGAAGTCTTTTTATTGATGTCCCCACATGATGAATACTAGTTTATTCATTTTAGTTGATTAATTACTGCATGCTGTTTACATCCACCTGTGATGTGTTCTTTTAATGGTCTGCACAATGATCGTCATGGTGACCATAGCAGAGGGATGGTGGAGGAGGGTTACGTAAAAGAACCAATCACAGCCCATCTAAGAGTTTATTGTGAAAGTCTTGTGGCCTTTAAAGGACAATTAAATCTCCTCCTCCTGCTTCTCCTCCTGCTCCTGCTCCTCCTCCTCCTCCTCTGTGAATGGGATGATGTATCTGAGCGTGTCTCAGTTTAAATCTTTTAACCTTTTCAGTGTAACGAGTGACGGAGATGATTTCCCTCAAACAGATCTGAGCACCAACAAGAAGAGAAAAGCATCCGCGGCGTCCATGAAGAGTCACTGAAGTGCTCGTATGGCCGAGGACACATTTTCCAGATGAGGTGAAATAAATCCGTCTTACCCCCCCCCCCCCACCCCCCTCCCCCAGCCAAGTCTAAATCCTCACTATAATTCCAGAGTCAAAGGGAGTGAGTGAGACACCAGCAGGGGGACGGAGAGACGATGACATCATCTTCCTCTGGAGGAAACCGATCTCTTCTCTGGACGTCCAAGCTGTGGATGCTGATGAGGCCGAGCAGAGGGAGCAGGGAGCTGCTCAGAGATGGAGGAACATAAAAAACACCTCCGAGATGAAGGAAGATCAAATTGGAGTTGCACAAAATATTTATATTCAGTGTTGCTCTGGACGTAAAGCTCAGAGTTTGAATGAATATTGAAGAAGTCCTGAAGAGTCCTCAGTGTTCAAAGTCTTCTACGTACGAACTCAATCTGCAGCCGAAACACGTGAAGAAGAAATGAACGCACATTATTATTGTTCTTTTATGAAATGATGAACATTTGTCTTCTTTATATCTTGTTTGCTGTAAACTCGTTATGTATCTTGTTATTGTTTGTTATGTTTTCATCCTCTCCCACTCGTTTCTTCTAGGAGATGCTGACTTGTTGGCAGTTTGTTTTCTTGTCTCATCTTGTTTCAGAAGTCATCGACTGGTGAAAGCAGCTTGTTGTCACGGTCACCAGTTGTCCTGATTGATTTCTGATTGGCTGTCAAGCTCCAAATGAGACACAGAAAGTGATGGAGTGTTTGTGACCTTGATAGATAATGAAACTTGTGTTTGTTTAGTTTTGGACTAAAAACTAAACTGTCTCACTGACTTTTTGCAAATTTAGAAAATATGAAACCTGTTTTTTTTCAGGAAGCTTTTGGAGCTTTTTCCTGTGGAAACAAACGGCGGTCTGCAGGATTGATTGAATCCTCCTTGAGATGTGATTGGACTTCTCCTGTGGAGAATCAGCTGATTGGTAACTATGTCAGGTCGTCATCACGTGAGTCCAGACTGTTTATTTCCACTGCAGCTGATCAACATCTGAAAACCTCCAGTTGGACTGAGATCTCATGTCTGCTGGTTTTATCCAATCAATCGTAGGGATTTTCAATATTCAATAGATAGATAGATAGGTACTTTATTAATCCCGCAAGGTGAAACTGTTGTCGTTACAGCAGCGACTTGTGAAGGGCAAAGCAATAAATTACAGAATGTAAAATCGAGGTAGTAAAAATATAAAATATATATATATATATAATTTTTTTTTATTTTAAAATGCACATTATATACAACTTATATACAAATAAAAATATAATAATATTAAATTTAACTAAAATAAAATAAACTAAACCAAACAACAGTGCAACAAAATAAATGAAACAAACAAACAACAGTGGAAAGGTGTGATTGAAGTGTGATTGAAGTGTGATTGAAGTGTGATTGATTGGGCCAGCGGTGATTGATTGTACAGTCTGATCACAGAGACAGTTTGAAGGGATGTGACCTGATTAATCCTCCATAGCTCCGATTGTTCAGTTACGTCACATAAATACTGACACTTTTAAATTCATCAAGATGAAGGTGTTGATCAGAGCTGAGGAGGTGCTGGGAGGTGCTGGGAGGTTCTGGGAGGTGCAGACAAAACCAGCTGTTTCATTCCAGCCTTTATGTAAAGCTATGAAAATAAATGTGTTTGATGGAGCATGTTATTCTCAGATATTCCTGTTATATTAGTATTCTGATGTATCAGCGGTAAATATGTGCTTCATATCTAGAGCACACCACTTTAAATTTTTATTTATTAATTTGATTATTGTCTTGTTAAATTGTTTCTTAACAATTTTTTATGCTATAACATAATACCAGAATTATTTATGTTATTTTTTAGAATAATTTTGTTTTGTTTCTTTCTGACTTTTATTTTGGATCCTCAGAATTCGGAGGGAAAACGAGCAAAATCCATGTCTGGTTTTCTGGAGCACCAAATGGCGTCAAGTTCAAGGTGGTCACAAAACGACCGGAAGATGGCGGAATTTTACTTCAAAATAAAAGTCTACAAAGTCTCAGGAAAGGAGGCGGGGAGGGGGGGGGGTGCTATTTGAGGACAACAAGTGTTTTGTTCTGACTGCAGTCACGTTTAGAGCAACCATTAGAAATAACATCATAATTAAAACTCTGTTTAGCAGATACTAAAGCGTCTAGTAGTGACTGTTGGTGGTGGTATTGAAGTGTTCACAATGAGGCTGAAGACCTGCAGCTGACGGAGGACCTGCATCCTGTCAGCTGCGGGTCCTCCGTCAGCTGTCTGATGAACAGTTGGTTACTCTCTTTAATGTGAGGTTACAAGAACACACAGTAAGTTTAACTGCTGATTTCCTGAAACACTTCTTGCTCTTTCCCAAAGATAAGCATGTACTCATCCAAGAGACAACAACTCTTTTATTTCAACCATCAGATGGGGGACGAGGTCCTGGGGGACGAGGTCCTGGGGGACGAGGTCCTGGGGGACGAGGTCCTGGTGTCCTGGGAGACGATGCACCTCCACATCCAGCCGGAGCAGAGACCGTTTGGAGAAACGTTTGTTTGCTGCAGAGACAAACTCTTTAAACAAAGACTGTCTCAGCGGATCGTTGAAGAAAGTCCAACATGCTTATTAAAGAGCAGGTCGACCTCACATGTACATGTAGACGGGGTGTGGCTACTTCCTGGACATCGCTGAGGGGTGTCGGCAGGGAGATCAGCTGGACAGCAGCTCAAGGCCTCTGCAGGAGGGAATCAGTTCCTCCTGACGCTTCGGTACAAATCATCCTGAGTTTAATGTGTAATCAGGAAGAAATGAAACAGAACGGGAGTTATGGAAGTAACTTTGGTTCTGTGAACTCCTGCATGTCACTCTGTTTCCATAAAATCACTTTTATTCACAGAACCAAAGCTACCGTTGTTAATTCCATTTGATTCGAACCCCAGTTTAAACCAGTCAGCAGCAGGTTTAAGATCAACCTCAGTCAGAGACAGGAGCTCAGGGGAGAACTGGTCGTCTACTAGTTCAAATCATTTAATAAAAAGTTCATTATTCATTATCTATATACAAAAACAGATTATTTCTTCTGCTGCTGCCAGGTTTGATTAGTGGAGCGATTTACAGCCTGTTACAGAGGAGCTTTTTAAAGCTGCTCATATGAACACTGCTCATGACATTTTTCAATAGAGGGCAGCAGTTCGTTGGACAAGTCTTATTTTATCAGTCAAAAATAAATGTCGTCAGAATATGTATTTAATGAAGAGAGTCGATATTAAAAAGGTGAAAACAGTCTGCTGAAAATGCAGAACATGTTATACCTCGGTTGAGGGTATTAGGCTGCTTTAAATACAAAATAAATATAATAAACAGTAATAGTAGAGCAAAAAGAAAAAGCTCTTGCAACAATCCTACAAATATAGCAAAGTAAAATCTGAATGTTTGAATATGTCAGAGTGACTCGTTACGTTTTTAAAGTGATAAATCTAAATAAAAGAGAAAAAGACACCTTATTTGACCTCCTCAGTAACGAGCTCCCCTCTTCCAGTCCATCGCGATGCTTTCGTGTCAGTTTTATTTTGACGGTTCGGACCGGAAGTGGTGTGTTTGATTTTCCTGTTTGACGCTCGGCGGCGTCAAAGGGAGGCAGAGTTGACCGGCGGCGACCAAAGGGAGGACAGCCGACGGTACCGAGGGACACAGGGATGTACAGTAAACACAGGCAGAAAAATGCCCAGATTTCACCGGCACAATGCGGACGTTGGCTCGTTTTTCTCTCCGTTGTGTTGCTGAACGGCCCGTTGGACGGAGTCTGCGGAGACACCGGAGGACAAGGTACGGGACGCACCGGACACGCCGTCAAACTTCTTCCATCTACCAGTTGCGTATTGAAGCATTTCAGCTCATTTAAAAAGCCACATTTGAAGGGTTTCAGACGTGTGTTTCAGGTGAACGAGGTTTATGTGAAGCGGGAAATGTGTTGTGACCGAATTCAAACTTTTTTTTTAATTATCTGTGAAATGTAGAAGAGGGCTGTGCGCCAAATTCAATTTAAAAATCAGCCAATTTAATGTCGCATTGCTTATCAGGGGAAGACAACAAGGCCCACATGACCTCCAACCTTTCGGAGAGCCGGATTCATGCATCAGTCTAAAGCTGCACCTAAAACACCAGAACACACCCGCCGAAGAGCAGCCACATAATCTCTGCTTTTATCTGGCTGCTCCTCCGGCTGCCCGCTCCTCAGGCAGGTCGGAGGGGGGACAGAAGGGGGGACCGTTCTTTAACGTGACACTGCTGAGATGTGTCGTCTTTGCCGAAATGTCCCGAAGACGTTAGTAGTCTTAGAAAACAAGCGGTCGCATGTTTCCTGTGGTTTTATAGTTCACTGTGAGCGAGGCAGCATTAAATTGGACGATTTTTCAACGTGGTTCGGTTTCTGGACTTAAGCACGTATCGACGCAAGCAGCTTCGACAAAACGTTTATTGTAGAAGTGAGTGCAGTTTCTTGTCGTGTTCAGAAACAAACGTTTAAAATCCCTTTAGGCTCATCGACCGATTGAATTGTACATGTCCAGAACTAGTTGTCTGATCCGGACCACAGAACCACAGAACCAAACCCGGTCCCTTTGTGCGGTGTCCATAAAAGGCTCAGTTCAGAGAAATGCGGGGAGTACAGCACACCCAGACAGGAGCCCAGATTCCTGTCCAGTTATGTCACTGAAAGACATTTTTATGGACTTCCTTCTCGTTTCTTTGGGTTTTACAGTTTTCGTCCTGGACTGTTTTTATAATGTCCAGAAATGAAGTCTTAAACTTACCACACTAAAAAGCATTCAGTACCTTTCTTCTCTCAGCCAGACAGAAAAAGGTCAAACTGAGGGAGAAGATCCTCAGTCTGTCTGGTGATGTGGAGCCACGACTCCATCAGACCCAACAACAACCACCATTCACAAAGACTTCACTGTTAATGGAGTTAACAACCTGAGTGTGTGTGTAATTTTCACACTACACAAACCTAATCTAAATATGTAATAAAAGGAGCCCCCCCCCCCCCCGTGCTTTAATGCCAGCTGGTCCTGCTGGTTAGTCTCAGTATATTTTACTGTTTACATTGTAGAGCATAAGATATGAAATGTCTTCATTTAATGGTTTTGATCATGTTTGCTTTTCAACGCAGCAACCAGTACGTCTAATGAACCCAGTTCCTCAGGGGTGGTTTGACAGGGTAGTCTTGAAGGTTAAAGGTCAGAGGTCAGCTACCGAGCTGGTAGATGTTAAGTAATTTGCACAGCGACACTTGAATCTGAAGTGTGCAGAGAGGTTTGACCCCTGCTATGAATAGATGTTCGCTTTCCTCTCTGAAGCAATTGTTTGTGAACAAAATCACTTTAAAGTCATTTTTCAAGAGAAAATGATGAACGTGGTTTTTCTGCAGCTTTTCAAATGTGACGGTTTTTTTTTTTAAAGTTTTTTTATTTTCTATTAGATATCATCAAGGATTTAATATCTTGGCGGTCAGGATTCTCTTTTGAAAAATGTCACTCTGGACTCTCTGAAAACGTCTAAACGTTGGTAAACGTTGTTAAATGTTGTTAAATGTTGTTAAATGTTGGTAAACATTTTGTTAAACGTTGTTAAATGTTGGTAAACATTTTGTTAAACGTTGTTAAATGTTGTTAAATGTTAAATGTTGGTCAATGTTGTTAAATGTCGTTACATGTTAAATATTGGTAAACATTTTGGTAAACATTGGTAAACGTTGTTAAATGTTGGTAAATGTTAAATGTTGGTAAACATTTTGTTAAACGTTGGTAAATGTTAAATATTGGTAAACATTTTGGTAAACATTTTGGTAAACATTTTGTTAAACGTTGTTAAATGTTGGTAAACGTTGTTAAATGTTGGTAAACTTTGGTAAAAGTTGGTAAACGTTGATAAACGTAGGTAAACGTTGGTAAACGTTGGTAAACGTTGGTAAACGTAGGTAAACGTTGGTAAACGTTGTTAAACGTAGGTAAACGTAGATAAACGTTGTTAAACATAGGTAAATGTAGATAAACATTGTTAAACGTAGATAAACGTTGGTAAACATTGGTAAATGTTGGTAAACGTAGGTAAACGTAGGTAAACGTTGGTAAACGTTGGAAACGTAGGTAAACGTTGGTAAACGTTGGTAAACGTTGTTAAACATAGGTAAATGTAGGTAAATGTTGGTAAACGTTGTAAACGTAGGTAAACGTTGGTAAACGTTGTTAAATGTTGGTAAACACTGGTAAACGTTGTTAAACATAGGTAAACGTTGGTAAATGTTGGTAAATGTTAAACGTTGGTAAACGTTGGCAAACGTAGGTAAACGTTGGTAAACGTTGGAAACGTAGGTAAACGTTGTTAAACGTAGGTAAACGTTGTTAAATGTAGGTAAACGTTGGTAAATGTTGGTAAATGTTGTTAAACGTTGGTAAATGTTGGTAAACGTTGGTAAATGTTGGTAAATGTTAATTGTTGGTAAACATTTTGGTAAACGTTGTTAAATGTTGGTAAAAATTGGTAAATGTAGGTAAACATTGGTAAACATTGTTAAACGTTAAATGTAGGTAAACGTTGTTAAATGTTGGTAAACGTTAAATGTTGGTAAATGTAGGTAAATGTAGGTAAACGTTGGTAAACGTTGGTAAACGTTAAATGTTGGTAAACGTAGGTAAATGTAGGTAAACGTTGGTAAATGTAGGTAAACATTGTTAAATGTAGGTAAACATTGTTAAATGTTGTTAAATGTAGGTAAACTTTGGTAAATGTTGTTAAACGTTGGTAAATGTTGTTAAACGTTTTTGTTAAATGTTTTTGTTAAACGTTGTCGGTAAACGTTGTTGGTAAGCGATGTTGGTAAACGTTGGTAAATGTTGTTAAACGTTTTTGTTAAACGTTGTTGTTAAACGTTGTTGGTAAACGTTGGTAAATGTTAGTAAATGTTTTTGTTAAACGTTGTTAAATGTTAGTAAACGTTTTTGTTAAACGTTGTTGGTGAACGTTAGTAAATGTTTTTGTTAAACATTGTTAAACGTTGGTAAACATCAGTAAATGTTGGTAAATGTTGTTAAACGTTAGTAAATGTAAGTAAACGTTGGTAAACGTTTGTAAACACATGTTAATGCCAGATGTCATATTACCAAGCAGATAGTGAAGCTGTTCGATGGGCTGCTCTGTCAACGCACCTCATCTTTAAGTACCCGTTGATTTGTGTCTCAGCCAGACGTTAAAGTGACGTTCTGCTGAAATGGTCTTCAGCTGAACATCTCATGCGGCAGCATGTTTTACCTGAGCAGAACTGACAAGAGTTTTAATTCATTTTGCTTATTTTGGCTCAGTTCCACCTGTGGAGTTTGCATATAGACGCGCCTCAGCAGGGTTCATCTTGAGTCACCTTCACAGACGCAAGAGAGGACTTTTAATTTTTGCAGATCCTTAAACATCCTTCACTTAAACTGAAACATTCAGATCTGGTGGCTCGTTGATGGTTCTGTGAATTTTATGCATCAAATCCATATCTGGAGATCGTAATTAGTAAAGTGGGTGTAAACGTCAGAAGTCAGATTTTATAATCAACATTTCAACTTCTTAGCTCAGAAACATCAAACTGTCCAGACTTTATTATAATCACAGATCTAAACTGGATTCTTAAACTGTAGTTGGATTTGCACTGGATGAGTAATTTTAAAGGATTTGGCTTTAGGTCCATTAAATGTCTGTTGAACCTGATGGCTGATGAACGGTATCATGGTGTGACTGACAGCGTTCCCTGATGTCAGCTGGATTCATCCCTTCAACATGCTCGGCACCTTTTCCTCTCAGTTTTTAGTCTCTATTAATCCCAGATGTGTCATCAAAAGGTTTTAATCCCCCCCAAGCTTCAAATGCACTTCTGCTCTCCTGGGATTCAACGGAGGTCGTGCTCAGCAGTTTTCTCTGCAGTATCTGCCTTCACCACGGCCCATTTACCCGGCGCCGGGCGCAGCCTGCCCCAGGCCTGGCTCCACGCTGCTGCCATGCGCCGCCTGCTATCGGAGCCCAGAGGTTTCTGGATGGGAGGATTCCAGAGCTCTTGAAAGCGTGGGCTGCTGTTTCTGGGGAGGCGAGCGGGCGCCGGCTGCACAGTCGGCAGAAATGTTGTGGCTCGACCTCTAAATAGGCACATTTTCAGGAGTGATACGTTCCCCAATGAAGCTCAGCTCACCTTTTCACACCCGCCTCGTTTTCTAACCGGTCGGCGGGACCGAGAGGTTGGACTGTGGAAGAATATTATGTTTGAAATCGAACAAGATTACGCGGCTGATGTTTCAACACCCACAGAAATAGTGCGTCCGGCACCTCTCTGGTCGGCTGTGTGGGCTTCAGTCATTATTCATCCTCCATGTGTTATGGTGATGCTTCGGGTCGGCGGTGTGCAGGTGAGTTTCCTGCTCCAGTCTAATGCTGTCGTTCTCTGCAGGACAGTGAAGTGCACTTCTTTATAACCCTTTTATGGTGAAGGGAGAAAACAGCTTCCCTTTAACAACAGATAATAGAGCAGCATCATGTGGTTCTGTGCTGGGCTCAGTGTATATGTGTACTAAGAACTTCGGTGTTTGGACTGCAGCCCCGAGAGGACCAGCGTGCAGCACTATTTAAGCATCAGTGGTTTTTGGACAGCGAACACGAATCTGCTGAGCAGAGAAGCAGTGACCTTGCTGACTTTTCTTTCTGTGCTCCCTTCGGCTCCCACGGGACCTTAACGGACCCTCTGGTGGAGCCCTGGTCCGTTTGGACCGCAGCCTGTTTCCCAAAACTGATTAAAACTCTTTCTGATCCTGTTCTGGCATGTTCGAAAATCTGCAGCGACAAGACCTCAACGAGTCTTCGTTGAGTCTTCAACGAGACCTCGATGCTCAGCTGAAAGGAAGCAGTCGCACCGTTGGAAACTTTTCATGTTTTTGCTGCAGGATTCGTCCACCATGTGACCAGGCGTCCACCATGGGACCCGCTCGGTGTGTGCTGTCAGAGAGGGCACAAGGAAAGATGTAATAGGGTGATAATATAAAGCAGCTGATTGGCCCGCTCCACTTTATCCTCCGCTCCCTCCGGGAAGACGATCCACACCATCATTTCTTAAGAAGATAAAGTATTTGCTGTGTGTTATTCCTCCTCTTTTCCTCTCTCTCTTTCAAATGCTTGAGCAGCTGACAGATAGAGATGGTGCTGCTCATTGTTTCCCTCCTGCACCTTGCAGAGATGCTTCACCGACTGGGAGAGCAAATCCTTCAGCTTTGTCTCCGGATGTCGGCTCAGATCTCCTGAGGGTCAACGGAGGAGACGAGAGGAACTAACAGAAATAAATGAGGAAGAGGTGATGAATGACCCAACAAGAGGTACCGAAGGATGGCTTGTTTGGACAGGATGTGTTCAATGGGAGGCTGCAGCTCAGACGGTGGAGTGGGTTGCACACTAATCAGAAGGTTGGTGGTTCAATCCCCAGCTCCTCCTGTCCACATGCCTAAGTGTCCTTGAGCAAGACACTGAACCCTAAAATGCTCCTGATAGTGAACCATCGGTGTGTGAATGTTCTCCTGATGGCAGCACCTTGCATGGTGATCTGTCTCATTAGTGTGTGAATGGAAAAACATGTTAAAGAGCTTTGAGACCGAAAGGTGATAAAACTATACAAGTACAGACCATTTACCATTCATACCGATCATCAACCATCAGTGACATCATCAACCATCAGTGATGTCATCAACCATCAGTGATGTCATCGTTGGTTTGTGAACGTTATGAATCCTCCAGTTCAGATTCTGTCCGTCACCATCTTTGCTAGTTCGGAGCGGTTCGGAGCAGGAAGTGACCATATTTGGACGAGCTGGGGGAGGAGCCAGCGGTGGATCTGACCGATCTGATCGGAAACCTGACGATACTACGTCCCGCCCACCGATAGCTGTAACCTGACTGCACCACAGGCCTGTCAATCAAACAGACACGCCCCCAAAAACAGGTCTTCTTGAATCTTCTTTTCTAATGAATGAGGGATTATTTTCAGATGGACCTCCAGAAAACTAAGAAGAAGGAGTGACTTTAGCTAACAACACCGAGATAACTGATGGACACATTTTATTCACTTTGGATTTGATGAGAGAAGTTGAATGGGAGTCTATGGAGCCGGAGGCTTTTTGGAGCCGACCTCTAGTGGCACAGAATAAATGCAATTTAGGCTTTTTGAAAGGAACACGACTTCCACTGAACTCTGTGTTCTCTTATCTTTGTCTACTGTTCAGCTTCCACCTTAAATTGAAAGCCTGAATGAAACCAATTTATTGTTTAAGCATCTTGACATCAGAGATAATTACATGGACTTTCAGAATAAACAGCAGGCTGAACACACACTTAAAAATACTGTCTTAGAACAATGAGCTCGTAGAAAAAGGGTCTTTTTCTTAATCGTTTTCTGTTGTGGACTCGTTAGAAGTTTGACTCGGAGGGTTCCTGCTGAAGGGGGAGAAAAGGAGTCGAAACCTTTACAGCAATTAAAACGGGATCCAAGAGACGTGAGATTGTTATAAAGAACTCTTATAAAGAACTTTGCTAGAATACATGTTGCTGTCTATATGATGCTATTTTCTGCTGCTGCAATGGCCGGTTTGCTCATGGGGGTCATTTAAGTATAGTTTCATCTAATTTACAGGAACTGCAATATTTCCATATTGCAGTTAAAAGCTCAGTTTGCATAGTGTATTATATTCCACTACAGAAAGTACATTAATGTTTTGAGATGTTCATTTAGGTGAAGACAAAGGAAAGAAAATCCTGTTTAGTTTTTCAAAGTGGTAATTCATCCAGTAGGATCATCTGGTGTAAAAGTAGCTCACAGAAAGTCAACAGCTCCTGATGAACAAAGACCACCTGGTGTCATGTGACCTCTAATTGTGGGCTTCCATTTGATTTGCATCATTTCCTTATAATTTTTTTTTCCTGATGCAAGATGAATATCAATTTTGGTACAGAAAGAGACAAATCACCACCGGATGAGATGAGACTGAACTGTACCGACTGGAATAATATGAATGAGTTTTTAATGTAATATCCTGTTGAAACCTGGTGAATGAACACGGTGATACTGGAGGTGCAAACACACACACACACACACACACACACACACACACACACACACACACACACACACACACACACACACACACACACACACACACACACACACACACACACACACACACACACACACACACACTTCCCAAGTGGGATCTACAGACTCTTAAAAGTTGTAATCTGCCCTCCTGCGACGTGTCTGCTCTCCGTCCATCGACCGGCCACCATGCAGCGCTCTGCTGCAGCTCAGCAACAACACCGATAACACTTCTAACAACATGGCGCTGATAAAAAGGGAGAAAGACAACGTACGTTTCTGCAGATTTAAAGCTGAAATTTCACTGCTGTTTGGTACGAGTCAACGTTTCTTCCTGTGTGGTACATGAACCGTGCGTGTTGCTGCCCTCCTGGAGGAGCTCCCATCGTCCTGATGAAAGAATCACTTCTACCTTAGTTCCCCTTTTAACTTCAAACTGGGTGTAAATATCAGACCTCCCTGATCAGTGGCTCGCTGTCCTTAACGACTCGGTCCAAGGTGGATTGGATCAGATGGAGTTTGTCAGATCGCTTCGATTCTCTCCGTGTTTGACTTTAAACTGAGTTCACAGCAGCGCTCTTCGATTTGAACTCTAGTGTGCTGTGCTTCGGGGAGCTGAGCTTCACCTCTCGGCACTTTTCCATCACGAGATTTTGAGCTTCTTCCAACTTGTCGAGGAGCAGAGAAACTCGGTGTGGAGAGTTACAACACTTTCTTAAACGGAAATAGATTTTGTTCGGTCAGCTGCTTCTCAAACTGTCCAACTCCTCGTTCCTCCGACTGGTTGTCGAGGTCGGAGAGCTGTGACACTTCGAAGACACTCGGGCACTCGTAAAAGCATCCAGCAGCGCTGGCAGAGCTGTAACAGGTGGGAGGAGGGAGGAGGGAGGAGGACATGAAAGCATCGTTTAGCACAGAGAGCTGGTCTCAGTTCTGATGCCTGCAGGTTAGTGTGTGAGCGGGCGGATAAGACGGTGTATCCAATGAGCTCTCTGACAAACTGGGGAATGTGGTTTAGGTTCCTGGTCGGAGGAGCAGCTTCTCCTGGTCCTCCTCCATTCAGCCACCCATCCATCTCTCTGCTCTCTCCGAGCTCAGACATGACGGACACTCGCAGCCGTTCTGTGATTGGAGAGTTTCAGCGGAGAGTCTGTGGAGGAGGAGAGGAGCAGAGAGCAGCAGTGATTTGTTAACTCCGAGGTTGGTGTTTATTAAGCGCCCTGCAGCCTCATCGAGCCTCTGTCCATCATTCGGGGTGGGGGGTGGGGGGGTAATGGAGAGCCTCATCCCCTCCAACCTCTAATGCCTCTGCTCCAGCTATTAGCCGGCCTTAATGCGTTCTGCAGAGTGGACGATGGACGCTGCAGACCGATGTGTCACTTGTTGGTTTTGAATATTGAATACAGATGTTTTGTGTTTTCTGTCTCCTGACCCGGTTAGAAAAATGGAACCAAAGACTGAGTGAGATGTGAAAATGTTCTGATGAGTTCAAAGCTGGAAACAAGTGAAAAAGGCTGTGAGCTCGTCAGGAGTTTGTTCTGAGATTCACATGAAGTTTCCTTCACTACAGATCAAAAACAAGCAGCAGTGTGTGAAAAGCTCTCTGAACAAAGCTCCTTTTTCCATCTCGGATCAATACGGTGTCTCTGCTATCACTACTTTAATGTGCTCCGGGGGAACGCTGCAGCAACCATCGTTTTCCATATAAACTCAAGTGGAATGACTGGGCATCCTTATTCTCCGGCCTGTATGCAGAGGTGGGGGCTCAGGGTGGGGGAGGGAGGCTGGGGGGGGGGGGTAGAGTGGAGCTCAAGTACATTTTCAAATGTTGAATTTCAATTAAATCGTAGTATTCATGCAGCGCTGCACTCGAAACAACCACAATGTGCAGAATGTGAACAGAAAGACACAGGAGACGCTGTTATTTACCATCAAACAACCCAGACATCTGATTGGTCACCTGAACATCAAACAACCCAGACATCTGATTGGTCACCTGAACATCAAACAACCCAGACATCTGATTGGTCACCTGAACATCAAACAACCCAGACATCTGATTGGTCACCTGAACATCAAACAACCCAGACATCTGATTGGTCACCTGAACATCAAACAACCCAGACATCTGATTGGTCAACTGAACATCAAACAACCCAGACATCTGATTGGTCAACTGAACATCAAACAACCCAGACATCTGATTGGTCAACTGAACATCAAACAACCCAGACATCTGATTGGTCAACTGAACATCGCGTTCTGATGGTTTGAATGAGGACGTGAAACTTCACCATGAACGTGTCCCTGCAGAGAAAACAGAACGTTCCCCTCCACTGCTCAACTCATTGTTTTTCTTCCCCCTTTTCTGAAATCCTCAAATGTCACAGAAATGTTACCCTCCTACACCCTCCTACACACTCCTACTCACTCCTACACCCTCTTACTCACTCCTACACCCTCATACTCACTCCTACACACTCCTACACCCTCTTATTCACTCCTACACCCTATTACTCACTCCTACTCACTCCTACTCCTACACCCTCCCACACACTCCTACTCACTCCCACACACTCCTACACCCTCCTACTCACTCCTACACACTCCTACACCCTCTTACTCACTCCTACACACTCCTACACCCTCATACTCACTCCTACACACTCCTACACCCTCTTATTCACTCCTACACCCTATTACTCACTCCTACTCACTCCTACTCCTACACCCTCCCACACACTCCTACTCACTCCCACACACTCCTACACCCTCCTACTCACTCCTACACACTCCTACACCCTCCTACTCACTCCTACACCCTCCTACTCACTCCTACACACTCCTACACCCTCTTACTCACTCCTACACCCTCCTACTCCCTCCTACTCACTCCTACACCCTCCTACTCACTCCTACACCTTCCCACACACTCCTACTCACTCCTACACACTCTTACAGCCTCCGACTCACTCCTACTCACTCTTACACAAAGAAAACCCAGCTGGTGTCTCCTGACCTGACGCGCCTATTTCGGTCTTGGACCCTGAAGCCCCGCCCCTCTTGAAACGTGATGTCATCAGAACTTTCTGAAGCATTTCAAGGGTCTCTGTTGACCGTTTACAGAGTTTGATACAAAGCTGATGTTTCTCTGGTCCAGCTTCAGGTCCGCGGTGACATCACAGCACATTACCAGCGGTCACAAAAAGCCTTTTTGATCCATAATTGGTCATAATTAAGAAATACGAAACATGCTGCTTGTGTTGGTATTAACCATGTTTGAGCTTTAATTGTCTTGACTGTCTTTAGGAAAGTAAACTCAGTTAGTTCATCTCATTTCCAGGATGTTTTCTAGGTGGATCCTGGTTTTAAAACCTTTTTCTGTTATTCATTTGATAAACACGGATATGGAGATTAACACTAAACCGTGTTGTGCTTCCGTCTGCTGTGGGTGGCCGACCGTGTGCTGCCGTGAGCGTGCTTGATTCAGTGCTTGATAGACTGCAGACTGAAGTCTTTAAAAGTCCATTACACTGCAGCTTTATGTTGCACCTTGTTCTGTCTTCCAGATTAGATCAGTTTAATGTTCCCCACAGTTGAAATGAAACTTCTAAAAAAGCCGTCTGTGTGCTGGGTTCTGGTAGATTATAACAGTGACGACGTAATGCTATCCGTGATGGAACGCGTATCCGGCCCGGCCCGACGTGTATGAATCGCTCTCTTTCACATTCAACGTCCAGAGAAGACTTTTTGTCAAATTGAAGTGAGCTTCATGATTCATCCGAGCTAATGTAGTCATCCTGTAGAGATCTGCTCTGGTGCATCGACTCGGATCAGAACCAAGAAAAATAATAGTTTTCCAATGATGGTGCCATTCTTTACTTTCAGTTTTTAATCAGCTTTTATGAAGATGGAGCTGCTTCTATCAGCAGGGGGGCAGATCAGTGTTTTTATAAAGGAACCATAGACCTGAGCTTCTCTCACATTTATAAAAACCAGATAGATATTAACATTTCTAATGCTGCGATACATGAGAGCAGTTCAGATCATTGTGTCTCAGGCGACGCTCCTGTTGGTGTTATCAGCGATTCACTTCATCATCTTCTGCCTCATTTCATATCATCAGCATCCCGGAGGTTTAACGTCAGATCACCTGCCAGCAGGCGGAAAAGCTGCGTTTCTTTTGCATCAGACTTTCAGTCCATAATGTTGAGAACAGGTTCAGTATTATCGTTATTATTATTTCCTGCTTTTCATTCCACAATCCCACCGTGGTGAAGATAACAGAGACAGTTATTATAATTCAAAGTTCTCCCAGCTGCCCCTCATCCATAGAGAATAAGGTTGTTCATAATGGGCTTATAATGGTGCTATTAATAATTACATTTGGGGATGTTTTATTTTTTCAAACAGAAAGTTTGGACTTGAGTGATTAATATACTTCCAGTGGATTAAATTATTAATGGCAGTTAATAGATGAACATCCCTGATCATCTGTACCTGTGCTGCTTTGGTTTTCTGGAGCCTCTGAGGTTGTCGTGTCTGCAGCTGTTCAGAGACTCCACGCTGCCGCTGGCTTCCTGCTCTGCAGCAGCAGACGAGCTGAGGAGCATCATGGAGCTTTTACCAACTACAGAAAAGACACAAACATTTCCAAAGAAGAGAAAAACTCCTCTGGCTTCAAACGTTTGTCCGTCCGCTAAGTGGGACTTTTTAAAATGACTTTTTCTTGTCTCATGTAGCCACATATTAAATTGGAGCTCCAGGTTTATACTTCTCTAAACTACATTAAAACCAAAAGTCCTGTGCAATCTTATTTTCTTTTTGTTAAAATGTATTTTTAACATTTATACTAATAACTATTGTTTAGGAACCAGTCAAAGTGTCCTTCTATATCTGTGGAGAAGAACACATCAGGATATGTCTTCATGAGTCTAATCGTTGTGTAAAGGACCTGCAGGAGTTTCTGTTTGCTGTCTTTCACTTAACCAGATTTCAGGATATTGATACATTTCTTGCATTACTGTATTTTACTACTTTATTTTATGTCTTAAACTTCACTTTTATTTTTTATCCTATTTTTTTTTTTAGCTTGCTTACTGTTTTAATCACTGTTCTTTATTGTGTTTAAATGTCCTTTTCTTTTGCTTGATGTTTTGATGCTTTTAATGTTTTTTTGTGAAGCACTTTGAATTTCCTTCTTGTTGAAATGTTCTACAGAAATAAACTCCTTCACCTGCAGGAGTTTGGTTTTCAAACTGACTTCAGTTTTGTATGAACTAATCAGCACCTGATTGTGATTGGTCATTCAGTCAGAGATGTGCTGCTGGAATATTGAACATACAATGAGCTACTGAACCGGACCAGACCGGACCGGTCCTCCTGCATCTCATCCAGCCTTCAGTTAATCACTGCCTCAGTCAGAAGACATGTGTCCTTTCACTGTGATGTTATGATGCTGTTCCTTCTCCCTGAAGCTCCACAAGCCAAATATTAAAATAAAATGACTGAAATTCATTTTTGATGTGTCGTCACGGCTGCGCTGTAAAACACGGACAGCTCACATCCAAACAGCTGCCATGTTACTGAACACTCCTGAAGCTTTCATGAGTATTTCATTTGTTTTCTCTCAATAACATTGTGTCATGACACCCTGAAGCAGTTTGACCGTGTGTCTGTAAACACATCATATTAATGTCCTCCTGCTTGGTGTCCTTCAGGGCTGCGCGGAGGACGGACGGTGACGGCCCGGTGGATCTCTCAGGGTCGGACCAGGAGGGACGCCGAGACCGCCACGCAGGTCAGACACCTCATCAGCCTTTCACCGACCTTCACACACACACACACACACACACACACACACACCATCACAACACAACTTCAGCCAATGGTTTACCTGTTTGTGATCAGGCCTGTATACCTGGTTGTTATGGTAACAGCCTGCAGCGGTTTTTACATTCAGCAGCAGAGGGAGGAGCTGAAGTGTAAAGTTGTGACTTTGGGGGCAAAAATCTAAAGCAGGGATCAATACTGATGTCTGATGTCTGAACACGTGTCTGAACACGTGTCTGAACATCTGTCTGAACATGTCTGAACACGTGTCTGAACATCTGTCTGAACATGTCTGAACACGTGTCTGAACACATCATGACTTCATCTGTTAGACGTCTCTGGTTTGAACTGGTTTTCTTTAAAGCTTGTCTGGTTTTGTGGCTGAATGAAGGACAGCTGGTCTTCTGTGATTATTGATACAGAGGCTGTTTTACTGCCTCCCCTCCCCCCCCCTCCCCCCCCTCCACCACCACCACCACCACCAGCAGCTCTACATACAGTGCATCCGGAAAGTATTCACAGCGCTTCACTTTTTCCACATTGTTATATTACAGCCTTATTCCAAAATGGATTAAATTAATTTTTTCCCTCAACATTCTCCACATGATATCCCATAATGACAACGTGAAATACATTTTTTTGAAATTTTTGCAAATCTATTAAAAATTAAAAAAAAAAAAAAAAAAAAATCCCATGTACATAGGTATTCACAGCCTTTGCCATTACACTCAAAATTGAGCTCAGGTGTTTCCTGTTTCCACTGATCATCATGAGATGTTTCTACAACTTGATTGGAGTCCACCTGGTAAATTCAGTTGATTGGACATGATTTGGAAAGACACACACCGTCTATATAAGGTCCCACAGTGGACATGTCAGAGCACAAACCAAGACATGAAGTCCAAAGAATCATCTGTAGACCTCTGAGACAGGATTGTATGGAGGCTCAGATCTGGGGAAGAGTACAGAAACATTTCTGCAGCATTGAAGGTCCCAATGAGCACAGTGGCCTCCATCATCTGTAAATGGAAGAAGTTTGAACCACCAGGACTCTTCCTAGAGTCGGCCGCCCGGCCAAACTGAGCGATCGGGGGAGAAGGGCCTTAGTCAGGGAGGTGACCAAGAACCCGATGGTCACTCTGACAGAGCTCCAACGTTGCTCTGTGAAGAGAGGAGAACCTTCCAGAAGGACAACCATCTCTGCAGCACTCCACCAAGCAGGCCTGTATGGTAGAGTGGACGGACGGAAGACACTCCTCAGTAAAAGGCTCATGACAGCCCACCTGGAGTTTACCAAAAGGCACCTGAAGGACTGTCAGACCAGGAGAAACTAAATTCTCTGGTCTGATGAAACAAAGATTGAATTCTTTGGCCTGAATGCCAAGCGTCATGTCTGGAGGAAACCAGGCACCGCTCATCACCTGGCCAACACCATCTCTACAGTGAAGCATGGTGGTGTCAGCATCATGCTGTGGGGATGTTTTTCAGCAGCAGGAACTGGGAGACTAGTCAGGATGGAGGGAAAGATGAATGCAGCGATGTACAGAGACATCCTTGATGAAAACCTTCTCCAGAGCGCTCTGGACCTCAGACTGGGCGAAGGTTCATCTTCCAACAGGACAACGACCCGAAGCACACAGCCAAGATAACAAAGGAGTGTCTTCGGGACAACTCTGAATGTCTTTGAGTGTCCCAGGCAGAGCCCAGACTTGAACCCGATTGAACATCTCTGGAGAGATCTGAAGATGTCTGTGCACCGACGCTCCCCATCCAACTTGATGGAGCTTCAGAGGTCCTGCAAAGAAGAACGGGAGAAACTGCCCAAGAATAGGAGCCAAGCTTGTAGCATCATACTCAAAAAGACTTGAGGCTGTAATTTCTGCCAAAGGTGCTTCAACAAAGTATTGAGCAAAGGCTGTGCATACTTATGTACGTGTTATATTTTCATTCTTTATTTTTAATAGATTTGCAAAAATTTTAAACAAACTATTTTCACGTTGTCATTATGGGATATTGTGTGTAGAATTTTGAGGAAAAAAATGAATTTAATCCATTTTGGAATAAAGCTGTAACATAACAAAATGTGTAAAAAATGAAGCGCTGTGAATACTTTCTGGATGCACTGTAGACATAAAGGGAGCCAGATGATCACATTCAACGCTGCGTGCCCTTTGGAAACATGATGAGTCCACAGCAGAACAGGCAGTTTGAACTTAGCACAGCATTTTCCAAAGTGATCACCAACCCCACCAGCACAACACCAGGCTTAGTTTGTAGAGATGTCCTTAAAAACCTCCATCAGGTGGAGCGCAGGAGACGAACGGCTCGGTGGAGCAGCATTACCATGAAATCGTAATGTAATCCTGACAGCGCCTTCATATCTTGCAAATCCCGACGCCAAGAACATAACTCAGACCCGCCGTGCAGTCAGCAAACAGCTGTCAGAACCCGAGAGGACGAACCGGTAAGCTGGAATCAGTGGAATCAGCTTAAAGTTAAACTACTGTTGAAGATGCAAGCCATGCAAATATATTTCAACATGAAAGAACACCAATACATGACAGAATGAACACAATATTTGTTTTTCACGATATGGATCTGGTCACATTAATGCCTTTTTCTGAGATTTATGACTTGAAGTAAAAAGAAAAATGATGCAATTTCTACCTTTTGTGGGCGGAGCTTTAGTGCCACCAACTGTCTTGCCGGGTCAGTCGAGGTGACGTATCTTCCGCTGCAAAGGATTGTAGGTCAGAACAGCCAGAGCAGCATACTGGCCTGCAGACTGCAGATGTAGTAGAACATCCTGGTGTTACAGGGCTATTCTGCTTGAGGGGATTTGGAGCAGATCATCAGTCGGTTGCTGGTTCAAGTCCGACCCCTTCATGTCCTGTCATGTCGCCACTATGATGATTTAATAAAGACAAAATAATAATAAGATGGGGTGAATTTGATAGTTTTCTGTTGTTGTTGCTTCGGATATTCTGGTTGTATTGAGGTTTGTTGCCCTGCCGTTGTCAAGGTAACGACTTTCACCAGCCAGTTTGTATATTCGGTATGAGTTTGCCTTTTTGAAGCTTCGGTTTGAGTGTTTCCAACCTGCTGTTGAGACTTTTTTTAGGCAACAACTCCATCGATAAGTAGTCTCCGTGTTTGAGTTTACAGGTCATCAGTTATTAATATGGATGTTATGTAATCTCCTGTGAAACATGTTGTATAAGGGAGTTACACAAGGATTGTTTAGTTCCATGTAAAACCACTCAGATGTTTCCTGTTTCCTTGTTGTGTTGTACAGTATCATATTTTTGGGAGTTATCTGAATCTTTTCCACGTTGACTCTGTTCGGCCTGCTCCATCAGGACTTTAGATATGTGCTGTCTGTCCAATCAGAATCTGTTTTATATTGTAAAGCAGATGAGTGCCGTCCTCAGACGGCCCTGATGAAGCCAGCTGACCCGCTCTTACAACTGAGGCTTTTTTTGGAGAGAAATTTAGTTTTTCTCTTCTGCTTTTCAGTCCTGTTTTGTAATTGCCGGTCTGACCGTGAAATGATGGAGCTGAGGGTTTAAAGTGAAACCTGAAAGCTCCTAACTCCAGCGGTATATCAGGCCTGTTTCAGCTCATCTTCCTGTTGATGGCTGGCTGACGGTTCACGCCGGCTCCCCAGAAGGGCACTTTATAATTGATGGTGATCACTGGAGGCGTCCGACTGCCTTTCATGCATCCTAATGCTGACGATAACAGGAGAGCGGAGCCCTGCTGAGAAACATAGCAGAACACAATGATTCATTCATCTCCACACCGGAGTCCTGGTGCTCACCGGCATGCAGACGACTGGATATCGATGCTAGCCCTGCACCCTTCGGTAGAATCAGAGGAACTGAGAAGGGTTAGTGTCGGTACAGGAGAGACCAGTCGGGGGGGAACCAACCAAAAAACATTTCTAAGACACTTTTACACGGTGAAAATGTTTTTGACAGTTTCACAACAGCGTTGAGTCCAACCATCAACCAGCAGTGACGTCATCAACCAGCAGCGATGTCATCATCCATCAGTGATGTCATCGTTGGTTTGTGAACGTTATGAATCCTCCAGTTCAGATTCTGTCCGTCACCATCTTTGCTAGTTCGGAGCGGTTTGGAGCAGGAAGTGACCATATTTGGACGAGCTGGGGGAGGAGCCAGCGGTGGATCTGACCGATCTGATTGGAGACCTGACGATACTACGTCCCGCCCACCGATAGCTGTAACCTAATTCAGAGTTTCTTACTAATTGCAGGTGCAGAATGAAAATCACCCGTAAGCTGTGACCTCCTCATTAAGAGGACATCATGGTCTGCTCTCCTCCTCCCTCCTCCTTCTGTTTCTCCTCCAGCAGCAGCTCGCTGTCGGAGGATCCGTCATCCCTGTTCGTTGTCGTCGCTCCGACTCGTCCTTCAGTTATTGGAGGTCAGAGACTCTGTTTCTCCTCCGCCTCGCTTCTTTTTTATCTCGCCGTCCTCTCTGTATCTCTACTTTCTGTCTGCCTTGTGATTAGATTATCTCTCACCTCGCCAGCGCTGGAGATGGCTGTGACATTCACCCTGGCAAGATTAGGAGGTGCACACATGTATGGACGGCGGGTGGCTCGCTGAGGGTTTGTTCACAGGAGCTTTTTGCATTCACATCACACGGTCACAGCGATGATGCTCAGAAGGATGAAACACTGCAAATTAAAAGGCAGAAAGGAAGTCTTCCATCAGATAAGTGGATCAGTATCGATCAGTCTGTGGTTTAAATATGTCGCCAGTCCATCCAGCATCATTTTCATTGTGATCTCCGGGCGGGAGTCCAGCCCATAAAGACTCAAACTCCATCGGACAGCTGACAGTATTTTTATTGGATTGTTTCACACTAAGGAACCGGAGGCCTAATTGATTGATAGCTTTTACATAACGGCCTCAGAAAAGTTTTTCCTATGACTGTTAGCCTGTCGTTCTCCTTTTAAACATTTCTCAGGGACGTTTCAAGGTACTTTAGGTGTCAGATGAAGCTGAGTGGATTTTATGAGTCCATGTAGGAGAGCCGAGGCCTCACGGAGCGCAATGTCCAGGGAAAAGGCTGATTTCTGACACGCTGGGCTCCTTCAGTGTTCAGGAGAGTCAGCTGACTGATGTCCAACATTTTCTGCAGTTTCATGTTCAGAGAAGAAATGTGACGTCGTTGGCCAGAAGTCATCACAGTCAACTTTACTGTCAAATGGATTTTTGTTTAATGCAGAATAAAATCCAGTTCAGAGATTGAACTCGACAACATAAAGCAGCAGTTAACCACAGTTTCCTAAATGAAACTGTATAAAATGTAATCACTGAAAGATTTAGTGATTTCTGAACCTCTGATGGAGCTCTGTGTAAAAAGCTTCATGTTGTGATCTTCTGATTTTTGTGCTCACTTTCGTTCTCCCTGATCTGGCTTTGGAAATAATGGATCCGGTTTCCAGGAAGTGTTTTTGAGCTCTATGCCCCGCCCCCTTTAGAAATTGTCGGTCCAGCCATGATTAGATGCTAAAAGTCCTTCTTTTTCTCAGAATAACAATCTGACTTCTTCTGACACGTAGTTCTGATGTTTCTCACCGTCACAATCCTGATTATTATTATTAATATATTATTGTTGAACAGTGTTCTAATGGATGTTGATGGAACGAGCCTCTGATAAATGGATCAAATCCACCTAAATGCTGCTTCAGTGGAACGAGACGATTTCAGAAAAAAGACATTGAATTTCACCGACCTGCTTCAGTTTGACTGAGGAGCTACAATTACTTCTGAATCGTAATATTCATTTATTTATTGTTTTTTGTTTTTGTATGTTCTAAATCATGAAAGTGTAGTTACCCCGTCATGTCCGAGGTCAGGCTGCAGGGTCACGAGGATGTTTCTTCTGTGAACATGTCGGCTTCTCTTCACTCCCACAACTCCACATATTGTTCCGATGTTCAAGTTCTCAACTCAAAGAAAAGTGACACGGCTGTTTCTGCACGTAAGTCCCTGCTGTCAGTCTTGATGTTGGTGTGTGTGTGTGTGTGTGTGTGTGTGTGTGTGTGTGTGTGTGTGTGTGTGTGTGTGTGTGTGTGTGTGTGTGTGTGTAAGTCTGCAGCGTTTTCAAAGCACAGGACTGTTATAGAAATGTAAATTCATTGGCTGCTCGTGTCCTGGAGAGTGGACGCTTTGATTTTCTGGTGGGTTTAACATTTTAAAGGATCTTCGACAGCAATTGAAGAGGAAGAATTTTAAAAGGTGGCCAGCAACTCTTCACTGCACAATCTCATAAAAAGGATTCTTGCTTTTGGTTGAATAACACTGCAGATAATTGATTGGTGTGTAGCTGTTCACTCTGTATGAGAGTATCTGATACTGCTGCAGGAAATGTCAGGATTTTATATTTTATTGTGAAGCAGTTGCAACTCTGCAGTAAAAAGTACATTAGAGTGAGTGTTATTTTACCCAATTTAAAATGCATGCTGAAGGTATGTTGAGCAACACGTCTGCACTGAAGTTCTCCGTCTTAGGAATGACTTCAGGGAGTAAGTAGAGAGGATGGAGGGGAAGGCAGTGATGCATGCTGGGAGCTGTGGAACATAAATTCATCTGTGTGTTATTTCCACGAGTTTGCTAGCCACACAGTCTTCACGGGTTTGCCTCCCTCTCCAAGAGTAGAGCTTCTCTGAAGAGGCAGGAAGAAATACCTCCGCATGTTACATCCTCTGCTGCCGGCCGGGTTTTGTTTCCGTCGATTTGAATATCAGGAGGGAATCGCTGAATTATACCTTCAACCCTTGAAGCTCCAGGCTGGAAGTTTTCACCGAACAAATGTCCCAAAATTCAGTAGATAAAGACTGTTGAGGCCAAAACAACCAAACCTAGTTTCTGTGGAGAAGACAAACTTTGGAGAATATTAAAAAACATCAACATGGCTCCTCCGCCTGTGTGAGGGTCCTGGCGTTTCTAACTCGCCCCATGTCAACAGGTTGGATGTGTTCATACCAAGTATCAACCATCAGTGATGTCATCAACCATCAGTGATGTCATCGTTGGTTTGTGAACGTTATGAATCCTCCAGTTCAGATTCTGTCCGTCACCATCTTTGTTAGTTCGGAGCGGTTTGGAGCAGGAAGTGACCATATTTGGACGAGCTGGGGGAGGAGCCAGAGGTGGATCTGACCGATCTGATTGGAAACCTGCAAATTGCTAACGGCTAGTTAGGAAGCACAACAACAACTGTTGTTTTGTAAAAAACAAAAAAGCACTTAGTGCACTTTCGGAAAGATAATAAGTGTTAATCATTTGGTGAAAAAATGGCTTTCAAGCTCCAACACCACAGATCAGTCTGAAAAAACTCAACCCGGCAGTTTTCAATTCATTTCAATTCAGCTTTATTAATATAGCACCAAATCACAACACAGGTTATTTCATGGCACTTAACACATTAAAGTCTTTACAGCAAGACTTTACAATATTATACAGAGAAACCAACAATTCAACAATTTCCACATAAGCTGGGACGGAAAAAAAAACCCTCTTTAAGGGAGAAAAACCTCCAACAGAGGGAAGAAAAACTCCTCTTTAAGGGAGAAAAACCTCCAACAGAGGGAAGAAAAACTCCCTTTAACAGGAAGAAACCTCCAACAGAACCAGGATCAGAGGTGGGCGGAGCATCTGTTAACAGAACCAGGATCAGAGGTGGGCGGAGCATCTGTTAACAGAACCAGGATCAGAGGTGGGCGGAGCATCTGTTAACAGAACCAGGATCAGAGGTGGGAGGAGAATCTGTTAACAGAACCAGGATCAGAGGTGGGAGGAGAATCTGTTAACAGAACCAGGATCAGAGGTGGGCGGAGCATCTGTTAACAGAACCAGGATCAGAGGTGGGAGGAGCATCTGTTAACAGAACCAGGATCAGAGGTGGGAGGAGCATCTGTTAACAGAACCAGGATCAGAGGTGGGCGGAGCATCTGTTAACAGAACCAGGATCAGAGGTGGGCGGAGAATCTGTTAACAGAACCAGGATCAGAGGTGGGAGGAGCATCTGTTAACAGAACCAGGATCAGAGGTGGGCGGAGCATCTGTAACAGAACCAGGATCAGAGGTGGGCGGAGCATCTGTTAACAGAACCAGGATCAGAGGTGGGCGGAGCATCTGTAACAGAACCAGGATCAGAGGTGGGCGGAGCATCTGCCTCAACCGGTTGGGGTGAGAGGAGAGCAGAGAGAGAAAAGGACAGCATAGAGATAGAAGAGAAGAACTGTTGGTGGAGACGACAATCACAACTGACCATGAAATAATGAATTAATACATTTCTTGGTGGTTCAGTTTAAAGCACCAACTGTGGATGTTATTTAGGACCTAAACCACCATGTTCACCTCAATGTAACAGAAACACTGTTAATGCTGCTCGTTTAACAAATCAAAATGTCCTTCACAATTAAAATTTATTTTTAGGGAAAAAGTGTGCCACCAACAAACAAACTGACAGAAGATCAAAGGGAACTGACACGCACGCTTTGATTGACAGCAGAGACCTCTTAGCATGAAAGATGCAAATTAGATGATGAAGATCCTGCAGATGATGATTTACAAATGCTTCTATGTTTCTACTGATTTTTCTTCAGTGTGATGAGAACATTGAATGGAACCGGAACTACAGTAAGACAGACAAACAGCTCTTATGTTTGTATGGGACAGACGTACTGCAGGAAATGAACTGAAATGGAATCGACCCTCAGTCCTTCCAGCTGCTGAACACACAGCTGTGCTGAAACATGATTGACGATGAGATGTTAATGCTGCAACCGCTCATTCCCAGCATGCATCTGCTTCCTTCCCCATATCACTATTGTTGAGCAATAAATTGGCAAAGCATCTCCCTGAGATGGTTTACTTTTCAACTTGAAGTCTCAAGCTGTGCGCACGCACGCACACACACACACACACACACACACACACACACACACACACACACACACACACACACACACGCACACACATGCTGCAACTTTTATCGCAGCCAACGCTGGAATATTCAGCCAGTTGGGTATGAAGTTAGTTTGTTTTAATGAAGCATAAAATAAAAGTTTTGACACATGCAATCAGAAATTCTGGTTTCTATTTTTAATAAAACATTATTAAGTGAAAACTGTGCTCTACTGCATTTGAAAGCATTTCAGTAAAAAAGAGTAATAAAATGTTAACTGACCTCCGTGTAGCTCAGCAGACAGTCCTGTCCTGTCTGGTGTTTACAGAAGGTGTGAGGTCAAACCCACCAATAGGAACTCTCCTCTTCTTCCTCAGCGTCTATTATGTCCAACTCAAGTTCCATCAAAAAGTTTTAACTCGACACCACAGAGGTCTGATTAACAACCTCTGGATATAAAAGAGTTCGTAGCTTCAGGTCTGTAAAATGGTTCTGATCCAGAAGTGTCTTCAGCTGCAATACCAGCGAGTGCCACTAGAGGTCGGCTCCAAAAAGCCTCCGGCTCCATAGACTCCCATTCAACTTCTCTCATCAAATCCAAAGTGAATAAAATGTGTCCATCAGTTCTCTCGGTGTTGTTAGCTAAAGTCACTCCTTCTTCTTAGTTTTCTGGAGGTCCATCTGAAAATAATCCCTCATTCATTAGAAAAGAAGATTCAAGAAGACCTGTTTTTGGGGGCGTGTCTGTTTGATTGACAGGTCTGTGGTGCAGTCAGGTTACAGCTATCGGTGGGCGGGACGTAGTATCGTCAGGTTTCCAATCATATTGTTCAGATCCAGCACTGGCTCCTCCCCCAGCTCGTCCAAATATAGTCACTTCCTGCTCCAAAAGGCGACGTCACTGATGGTCACTGCTGGTTCACAATCAAAACATTTTGTGACGTTTGTCATGTTTGTGACTGAAACCAACAAAACTATAAGAAATCGCTTGTTAGCAATCATTTTATTTCAGATATTCTGTTTTACTAATAATTTAGTTTGTTGATTGTATTGAGACATATTTGCTCAAAACTCTTTTATGCTGCCTTAAAGAAACACAAAACTATGTTTTCAGCTGATCGAGTGGTGGCTGAGAATACGACTGATTAATGGAGATGGTTCGACCCTTCTGGAACGATCTGTTTATCAGATGTTGATAATTCTTTGGTTGAAGTGGAGGTTTGTTCTGACGGTGTGAGCAGCTCCTTGTGTTTATCTGACTCACTTATATGTCAATAATTGTTTCTTTTAACATTTGTTTGCTGAAACTTACTGATCAGTTATTTAGATTGCAGCTAAATTTACACGGCATCATGTCCCACTGATCAAAAGGAACGACGTGTGCGGTGCTGCTAAATATAGCCTGTCAAAGTGATAAAGAACGTCCTCAGGCTCTTAAACTTAAGCTTTTAAAGCAATCACAGCTATTTATTTTTCTGGTTTGTGTCTTCCTGTCACTCAACACAGTGAATGAAGCCAGCAAAGAGGATAAAAGGATTTACAGTTTCCATATAATGAAGTCTTCTGGAGGCAGGCAGGTGGAGGTGGGGGCAGGTGGAGGGAGGTGGTGGTGGTGGTGGTGGGGGGGGGGGGGGAGCAGAGAGACGTAACAGATGCATGGCCGGATCCGTCGGGAGCTTGTTGTGATGCGGCGGGTCGTCGTGCAGGAAGAGGCTTCACGGCGCTTTGATCACGCTCTCTTTAGAATAGACATGTCGGTCTGCTGGGCTTTACGGTACTTCAAGGAGCACAAATGGGATCTGACTTGTTTTCAAAGGAAATTTTCAGTTTGAATAGTGAGCAGTGGGAGTTTTTTAATTTTATTTTAAATTTTTTTGAAAGCAGATGCCACCATGACTCATAAAACACACATGGAGACGTGAAGACGTTGGAGACTGACACCGGAACACGAGACAGTCATGAAGAAACTCTTCTTCGTTATGTTCTCCATGACAACAAGCACTTCCTCTTCTTCTGGGGAAAACAACATCTCTAAACTTAACGTTCACAAACAGGCAGCTGTCAGCACGTACAAGAGTCACTTTCAGAACGAACCGCATCAGTTTCCTGTTGCTCATCATCTCTGACCTCACACCTGTTATCATCACTAAAAACTGAGAAAATATCTAACGCTCAGTATGTCTATCTGTTTACTGTAAAATATAAAATGAGTCAACTAACAAATGACTTTGGAGAAAAGTGGAACATTATAATGAACTCACATTAACCGTTTGCGATCGCAATAATTAACACAAATTTGAACATAATTCCGCAATATTTGCAGGAGTTTGCAATAATTGTTAAATTCCAAATTATGTCGTCAGCAGAAGCTGTGCTGAAACTATTAACTACAGTTGAAACCAGAAGTTTACATACACTGTGCAAAAAGACACACAACACTTTTTTCTCACTGTCTGAAGTTAAATCAGACTAAACCTCCTGTTTCAGGTCCATTAGGATTACCAAAATTATTTAACTTTTGCTAAATGTCACAATAATGAGAAAGAGAGTATTTTAGAGAATTTTTCATTACTTTCTTCAAGGTCAAAAGTTTACATACAGTTCCTTAGTATTTAGTAGCATTGCCTTTGAACTGCATGACTTGGGTCAAGCGTTTTGGGTATCCTTCCACAAGCTTCCTACAGTACTCTGATGGAATTCTGGCCCATTCCTCCGGACAGAACTGGTGGAACTGAGTCAGGTTTGTTGGCCGCCTCGCTCGCACACGCCTTTTCAGATCTGACCACAAATTTCCGATGGGATTCAGGTCAGGGCTTTGTGATGGCCACTCCAAGACATTGACTTTGTTGTCCTCAAGCCACTTTTTAACTATTTGGCAGTATGCTTCGGGTCATTGTCCATTTGGAAGACCCCTTTGCGCCCAAGTTGTAGCTTCCTGGCTGATGTCCTGAGATGTTGCCTTAATATTTCCAGGTAATGTTCTTTCTTCATGATGCCGTCTATTTTATGAAGAGCTCCAGTTCCTGCTGCAGCAAAACAGCCCCACAACATGATGCTGCCACCTCCATGCTTCACAGTTGGGATGGTGTTTTCAGGTCTACAAGCTTCCCCCTTTTTCCTCCAAATGTAACGGTGGTCATTATGGCCAAACAGCTCCACTTTAGTTTCATCAGACCACAGGACATGTCTCCAGAAGTTAAGGTCTTTGTCTTGGTGTCTTTTTGCAAATTGTAATCTGGCTTTTTTATGTTTCTTTAGGAGTAATGGCTTCCTTCTTGCTGAGTAGCCTTTCAGCCCATGTCGGTGCAGGACTTGTTTTACTGTGGATAATGACACTTTCTTACCAGCTTCAGCCATCATCTTCACAAGGTCTTTAGCTTTTGTTCTGGGGTTGATTTGCACATGTCGGACCAAAACACGTTCATCTCTGGGACACAGAGCCCGTCTCCTTCCTGAGCGGTGTGATGGCTGGACATTCCCATGTTTATACTTGCGTATAATTGTTTGCACAGATGAACGTGGCACCTTCAAGCATCTGGAAATTGCACCCAAGGATGAACCAGACTTGTGGAGCTCCACGATTCTCTCCCTGATTCCTTGACTGATTTCTTTTGACTTTCCCATGATTTCAAACAAGGAAGCAGAGTGTTTGAGGTGTGGCCTTAAAATACATCCCCAGGTGTGCCTTCAATTAACTCACATGTTGTCAGTTAACCTATCAGGAGCTTCAAAAGCCATGACATCATCATCTGGGCTTGCCCACGTTGTTTAAAGACATAGTACTTTTGGTGTATGTAAACTTTTGACCTCAAAGAAAGTAATATAAAATTCTCTAAGAAATTCTCTTTCTCATTATTGTGACATTTAGCAAAAGTTAAATAATTTTGGTAATCCTAACGGACCTGAAACAGGAGAGGTTTCGTCTGATTTAACTTCAGACAGTGAGAAAAAAAGTGTTATGTATCTTTTTGCACAGTGTATGTAAACTTCTGGTCTCAACTGCATAAGTGCAAACCTAATGATTTTTCAATAAATCAATTAGAATTAAAACAATTAAAAAAGATTCGAACTGAAATATTTCTGTGATGTGCAGCATGATTAATGATGACATTTATTCCTCTTTCAGTGATGGCTTTAAAAAAAAATATATTTTTCCTTCCCCACTTGCAATTTTTTCCAATTGTTTACGTGAGAAACTCACTTAAAACTGCAAATTAAATTACAGTTGTTTTTTTTTTCGAAAATCCGCCTTAAAATAAAAAAAACCCTCCTCATCTTGAGAGCGACTGGACGCTGCAGTGACTCACCGTCACCTCCGGTGGTTCGGAGTGGAAGGACGAAGGAGATGTGACAGAGCCGAGTCTGTCACATCTTTTGTCCTTCCTGCTTCCAACTTCTGCTCTCCAGACACTCTGCTGAAAATGGAAAACACTCGCAGAGCACATGGAGCCGGCAGCAACTGAATTTGTGGAGCGTCTTCGCCGGCTCCAGGCTGATAATCCTGTCCGGCCGTGTTTGGACTTCGTTGTCTGGAACGTCCCTCAGCAGGAAGCGCTGATCAGCCTGAGCGCTCAACACGTTTAAAAAGGCTGCTGGCTCTTTTCAAAAGTGTTATTAGCAGGTTTTTGTCCAGAAATGATGACTCGCTGCTTCTCCAGCGTCCCACATCCTAACTGTGACCACATTGTTGGGCTGCTTTGTTAGGGGATGAACCGGAGAGCCCCCGAAGGTCTTTGGTGTGGTGGGAAATGGACAGCTGTTGGTATTGTTTGTCCGGTGTTCAGCTGAATGGAAAGAGAAGGTAAAGAAGAGCGCCGGGCCTTGTTAGACCAAAATCCAGTTGGAGGTAATTACGCTCGGCCTCTCTTTCACACGATGGATGAGATGAAGATTGATACCTTAATAGTGCTTTCATTTCAATTTCATTTCAACGGCCCGCCGTGTACGTGTGTTCCTGCTCCGCTGCTGTTTGCGGAAAAGACATTTTGTGTACGAATCGTCTGATGTGGTGTGATGAGCGTGTGCGTATGGAAGTGTGCGGATCAGTAAATGATTTCGCAGCATCGCTCGGTGAACAGGAAGCATCAGATGATCAATCACGACCACAAAATGAGGTGAGAGGAGAGATGGAAGCAGAACATTGGCCTGCAAGTCTGAGAAGGGAGAGCAGCGTCTTTCATTTTGGGACGGTGCTCCATCAAAGCTGGAGTCGGTGACAGGAAGTTGGACGGGAGTCTGTGTTCACACGGGGTGGTGGTGGGGGGGGGGGGGTTCATTCTCTGAACCAGATGTGCTCCATAAGACACAGGATGTAACATCAGACTGTTAACGTGGGTGTTACTGGAGGGATTTATGGATATCCGGCTGTCTCCATCGTGTCTCTGCATGATTTCTTCCATCCAATGAACGGCGGCGAGCTATGACGACGTCATGTTCACACACGTATGTGCTGAAGAAATAACTCAGCCGGTGCGTTTTAAACTTCCTGTGACCAGAACTAAACAAATATATTTGTATTTATTAACTCTGTGTTGTTCAGTAAATCCAGCGAGCATTTAGGAAAGCTGAAGATGGTTTTAGTAGTTTCCTCCCTCAGTCAGCTGACCTGTAAATACACAGAGACACATGGCTGCTATCAAAAGAGAAATAACCAACTGAATGACGTGACTCAGGGTCCATCTACCTTAAAGATGGTTTCCATTCATCTGTGGAGGACGTGAAGAACACGCAGACATTAATGAGCCGCGGCGTCGGTTCAAGGCCGGCTGTACTTTACGGAGGAGGAAGGAAAGATTTATCCTTTCACACAAATGTTCTTCTTTGAAATATCAGTTTGATCAGTTTCTTCTCGGTGTGTTCGTTTCCAAACTATGTTCTGTATTTATGGTTGCTAAGGGTCGGACTACTTCCTGGAGTAGGAAACATTACATAAGTTACACAAGAGTCTACTGATGTGACTGATTGTTTTCCAGTTGTCATTCATACCCCATGTGTTGCCATGGAAACGGAAGTCACACAAACAAAAAGTTTCATATTCTGAGAGAATTGCTCCTCAATATGAACAAGTGTTGATTACATGTTTTATTAAGTTGGTAACTTGATTTGTAATCGCAGTATTAAACTGGAGCGTGTTTTAATGTCCCGACTGCATCACTGAAGGAATCATGATGTTGAAGAACACCCTCATGGAATGCTGCTTCAATATTTTGCACGTCCAGAATTCAACAATCAAATATTCTGTTTATTTCCTGAGAGAGAAGTTGAATGGGAGTCTATGGAGCCGGAGGCTTTTTGGAGCCGACCTCTAGTGGCACTCGCTGGTATTGCAGCTGAAGACACTTCTGGATCAGAACCATTTTACAGACCTGAAGCTACGAACTCTTTTAGAAACAGTCTGTGACTTATGCCAACAACAAATCCTGTAACATCATTAATGTACTCAGATTTCTTGAGGAACATTGAGGATATTTTTTAAATGCTAATTTAAAACGGTGAAAAATACTTTTCCCATTTTGCAATTAACAGTTTTCAAAGTCTAAATTAGTGATTTATCGCAGTCCAATAAACATAGTGTCATCAGCCCGTCCTAAATGATGAGGTAAGGAGCATGTTTGGACATAAATGGCTGTAATGTAAAATGAGTCAGATGTAGGTAATGCTGCTTCATAAATGCACTGTGGGGATGATTGGTGTGTTTGGTTGCTAATCACCGCCGCCTAGCTGTGTTATTGTCAGCCATGTCCCAGCTGAAGGTTAATGAGGTGTTACATATTTAACAAGTACCATGATTAGCCACGTGCACAAGCACAATGGATCACTGGAGCCCGAGTGAGCGGGGAAATGGTTTTAAAATAAGACCGCGACAAATGAACCATCTACAATTGGGACTTTAATGTCTGCTGCCTTTTAAACATCCACCCACAGATTAAAGAATGGAGTTTAACACATCACAGAAAACCTCCTACAGCACGTCGCTCTCCAACAGCTCTACTTACTTTAATGGAGTAAATATACATTTAAATTAAAAAAACAAAGTTGATCTTTATTTTAAACCTGAACTGTAGCTTTTCTCTCTGCAGCAGGAGGTGTAATTATCAGAACGAGCTGATGATTATTTTAATAGTGAAGCCATTAATCAGTGTGTTTGTATGAAAATAAGTGCAACATGAACCATCACATTCACTGAGAAAATAAATAACTTCCATCAACAACAGTAATCACAGTCGTTCAGAGTCTTCTAACAAGTCTGACAAAACCAAGTGTCTCCATTATTCACGTCCTCTGAAGCCCCGCCTCCTTCCCTTAAACATCACGTCGCCCTGCTGCTGGACGCGCTCTGTTCCTTTATCATTTTCTAGATGCTACTTTTCCTTATTTCTTAATTCATGATGAGATTATTTCAGAAAACTAATAAGAAGGAGTGACTTTAGCTAACAACACCAAGATAACTGATGGACACATTTTATTCACTTTGGATTTGATGAGAGAAGTTGAATGGGAGTCTATGGAGCCGGAGGCTTTTTGGAGCCGACCTCTAGTGGCACTCGCTGGTATTGCAGCTGAAGACACTTCTGCATTGACCTCATTTCTAACAGCAGGAAGCTACAAACACTTTTATATCCAAGGTCCGGTACGAGGTCCGGTACCAGGTCCGGTACCAGGTCCGGTACGAGGTCCGGTACCAGGTCCGGTACCAGGTCCGGTACAAGGTCCGGTACAAGGTCCGGTACAAGGCCTGCAGCAACACCGAAGAGCTATTTTACACATTTTTAATGGTTCCAATTTTACAAACAATTCCTCACTTTGTCAAATATTTTGCACTTTGGTGGTCACATTTTCAAGGCGACATTTGTTTTTCCATAATACTTTTTTATGTCAGTTTGTGTTTGTTATTATACAATTTGCGTGTTTGTATGAACACACACAGAGGGACAGATCATTAAACACTGTATGATTACATGGGTGTTATTACATTATCCCTCCCCCCCCCCTTCTCCTCCCCCGCCGCCACCGCCGCTTCTCCCCAAACTCTGGAGGTCTGTTTCGGGGATTAGTCTTTTTTTGGGGAGTTTAGCACTTGCAGCAAGGTACCAAATCACCATGAAACACACAGAGGACATGTTTTAATTTGTCACCTCACCAGCTCTCAGCAGCCGAAGCTACTTTGGAAGAAACTCCTTCACTGCTCCATTTCACAGGCTTTTATGTTATAATCCACTGTCAGCCTCTCATACATCTGATGCAGGCTCAGGGTTCAGGAGCGCCTTCTCCATGTCCTCGTAAAGAGAGAGGATGATGAACTGCTCCTCACTGCTTCCTCATCATTAGTTCAGGATTAGAAGGACAGTTTCAGATTAAAGTTAGAATCAGGATTAGTTATCCGGTCCTGAAGGCGCAGGACGGGTTGAGATGAAGGTTTCAGGTCGGAGGTTCAAGTGATGCCACAGGATTGTAGATTCTGGTGACGCCGTGTGAGATTATCCCTCGTTGGTTCGGCCACATGTTGCTAAGAGTTGCAGTCGTTTTTCTCTAATCTCAGGATGTTGTTCTTCTTAGTTAGTTTCTGTAACTCTTATATTTGTCTCTTCAGTCATCTGGTTTTTCTCACTGAATGAAACGCTTTTCAAGAGACTGTTTTTTTTTTTTACCCTGTGACACTTGTGCAGAGTTCATTATAACTGATGAACAGATAAACACCTCACATTACAAATATGCCAAATAATCAATTCATTTATAATTGCGGAGCTCCTGTCCGCCGCTAAGCAACGATTTGCCTGACAAAATCCAAAGTATTGAACACGGCAAAAGGTGACTCAACTTCCAGCATCATCAGAGAACATAAATCAGATCAGACTACATGTGTTGGCCACATTTTAACAATTAAAACGACGTTGGACCCGTTTCTCAGTGAACGGCAGACTCCGCCCCCTAACAGTCAATCATCTGTAATCATATTGAATAGATATAAATCCTCTGATCTCCTCACAGCAGACTTCAGTAACTTCTTTCAAACTAGAAGAGCGCTCAGTCCACTCTGCAATAAAATGCAAATCAGTTATTATGTGGTAAAAAATTGAAAATACTTCACATACCTAACAAACCAGAAACATTTCATCATCATTGACATACGTATGAAATGCTGAGACTGAAACATGAACATGACAGCTTCTTACCTCCCTGATGAACTGCTCCATAACGACTGCTTGCTGTCGTGAGTTTGAGAAAATACACGTGTGTTCCTGAGCCCATGCAGTGATTTCCACTCCAGAATAGTGTGTTTTTAATGCAGTGCTGCCTGAGGGCCCGAAGATCACCACCATCCAATATTGGTTTCCAGCCTTGTCCCTTGTGTTCAGAGATTTCTCCAGATTCTCTGAGTCTTTTAATGATATTATGAACCGTAGACGATGAAATCCACTAATTCTTTGTAGTTTTACGTTGAGGAACATTATTCTTAGATTGTTGAACTATTTTCCCAAACAGTCTTTCACAGAGTGATGAACCTCTCCCCATCTTCACTGCTGAGAGTTTCCAATTAGATTCATTATTTGTGTGATGTTAAACCGGTATTTTTTGGAGCGTTACACTTTTCCAGTCTTTTTCTTACCTCAGTCCAAACTTTTTTTGTAACTTGTTGCTGCTATCAAATTTAAAAATGATACTGAAAACTAAAATCTCAGTTTCAACATTTGATATGTTGTCCTTGGTCTATTTTTAATTAAATGTGGGTTTATGTGATTTGATCAGATTTGATTTGCATTAACATTTCACACAGTGTCCCAACTGTGTTGGAAACGAGGTTGTAACATCTTCAGTGTGTGTTTAGTGGAGTTGTTTGTGCAGTTGTTGTCCAGCATGGCGGCTCATCACAACACAGTCTCATTAGTGGAAACGCTGCAGATGCAACATGACATCCAGGAACAGCGAGCTCCGGTCACGAAGGGAATTCAACCATGAAAACTTCCCACGTGCTCGTGACAGAAAGCAGTTGATGAAAGAGAATAAAACGGGAAGGACGCTCCTCCTTCAGGAGTCACATGACTCCTTCTGTGTGACACGTCTGAGGCATTGCAGCCATTGGTTGGTGTGTGTGTGTGTGTGTGTGTGTGTGTGTGTCTGTGTGTGTGTCTGTGTGTGTGTGTGTGTGTGTGTGTGTGTGTGTGTGTGTGTGTGTGTGTGTGTGTGTGTGTGTGTGTGTGTGTGTGTGTGTGTGTGTGTGTGTGTGTGTGTTAAATTAGCACGTAGCAACTGCCTCCATTACCGGGCAATTAGCCTCCACATCACATCTGTGAAGCGTTCCTCTGGACGTTTCTACTCCTTTTACCTTCGTGTGGGTTTGTTCTTCATTTAGAGACAAATAAACACAGCTATTTATTTTTCTTTAAATTGGGTCTTTTCACTCTTTTCCGTGTCTTTTTTTCTTTCCGTTCCCATTTACCTTCAGCCTTCCACACGTCTCTTTTCATGTTTGCGCCTGGTTTTACCTCCAGCTCTCTGCTGTCGCTGTTATTTGTAGCCGGCTGGTTTAAAAGGGAGAACCTGCAGCAAATCGGCGAAACACTTCCAACAGAAGAGTCCAGAAGGTTTCATGGATGGAACAGAACATGCAGAGAAACCCAGTTCCTTCAGATGGATGTTCTGTCTGGTCGGTTGGTTCAGTTAAGATTTGAGAATTCGCTTTAATCCACAGAAAGAGTCCCTGGAGGACAGAAACAGACTCATCATTGTGTGAAGATTGTTTTCTGCCTTTCCACGTGGTGTTTGAATTATTCTTAGATTGAACTCTAACTGTTGCTGCTGATTTAGGTTATCACATCATGAAGACAGCATTCTCTAAAATAACAGAAAGCTGCAGCTTTGAAATAAACTTTAAAACACCTTCAACACATTCTGCTGGCTTGTAGAGTGAATGTGGGCTCAACAGCTGATTTCATTCTCTTCATCATGAACATATAGATCTATAGACCTAGATCTATATACATATAGATATAATATATATAACAGCAGCAAAAAGAAAAACAATACAGAATGACAATCTTCTGTCCTGTATTGTGGGCATTACGTTCACGGAGTCCGTTCTTTAAAGAGGAATCATAGTGACACACACACACACACACACACACACACACACACACACACACACACACACACACACACACACACACACACACACACACACACACACACACACACACACACACACACACACACACACACACACACACACACACACACACACACACACACACACAGCAAAAACTACTTTCAACTCACAAAGCGCTGCATCTTCCCTTTTTTCCTTCTTTTCCGTTGAATCACTGTAATTTTGCAGCCAAACCACACAGTGCTGGTTTTTATGGTCCTCTCAGGAGGGTGGAGGTGGAGGTGGAGGTGGAGGGGGTGGTGGTGTACTCCAACCACCGCTGACCTAAATGTGGCCCTCATTAGGATGGCCTGCACACGAGAGCAGAAGTATGAGCCAAGAAATGTCCCCGTGCTTTCTTTCTCCTCCCCCCCCCCCCCCCCCCCCACACACACACACACACACACATAGTTTATGTATTAAAGTCCAACAGGGAGAAGCTGGAAGGAAAACAAGGTTACGGCACAGAAATGAAAAGAATAAATAAATATGAATTCCTCTACTCAAGATTTCTATACATCATGTTCTTTCTCTTTTCTGTTTGTTCTGCAAAATTGAGGTTGTAACTTTTTACCATTTTTACCTGCCGCCCAGCTGAGTGTGATTTATCATTAACATGAATACTAAAGTCTCCTGACCTACTTCTTTTTCAGCCTTCGTAGCAAAAATCCATACAAACAACGGCAACATAATTAAAGCTGCGACAATGTGGTTCCTCGCCTCCGAGCTCCAACAAAAACACCACGACCAACACGGAGCGAAGGAAAAATACAAAATAAAAATAGGGCCATAACAATTTCGAGCTGTGCTTGAAGTCTTCTGAGGTCCTGGCAGATGCAGAGAATCCTAACAGGCCGTTACCATCGGAGATGCATGCAGCGTGCACGCTCAGTAGGGCGGCAGCACGAGCACCAAAACATCTCTTTCTTTACTCCGGCACCGAGAGGAGGGGAGATGGATGGTGAACGGGCATCGCATGCTGCAGCGTGATGTATAGATGTGTACCAGGAGCAGAAAGTCTAATGTACCCTGGTTATTATCCATAAGTCAGTGTTTATCCTGTGACAGCCTCTCTGGCCTCGTGTCTCTGCTTCAGATGAATCACTCTTTGTGCTCAGACGGATCGGAGGCACAAAGGAGCTCCGCATCAAGGATTAATGAATATAACCTCCAAAACACTCCATGATTTTAATTACACTTTTATAGACTCATTATGTTAATCTGATTAATTGTGCTGCAGTTAAATAATGTCAGAAATGTTTATCAAGGCCCTAAAGTTAATCTAAACTGAGAAAGTAAATGTGAATAAAGGTCCAAAGATCTACTTTTAAATCATGAAAGGACAAAAACAGGCTTCAGAGCCGAACCGAGAAACATCAGGTGGAGCAGGAAGTGACTATATTTGGATGAGCTGGGGGAGGAGCCATCGGTGCGTCTGACTGATCTGATTGGAAACCTGACGATACTACGTCCCGCCCACCGATAGCTGTAACCTGACTGCACCACAGGCCTGTCAATCAAACAGACACGCCCCCAAAACCAGGTCTTCTTGAATCTTCTTTTCTAATGAATGAGGGATTATTTTCAGATGGACCTCCAGAAAACTAATAAGAAGGAGTGACTTTAGCTAACAACACCGAGATAACTGATGGACACATTTTATTCACTTTGGATTTGATGAGAGAAGTTGAATGGGAGTCTATGGAGCCGGAGGCTTTTTGGAGCCGACCTCTAGTGGCACTCGCTGGTATTGCAGCTGAACACTTCTGGATTGACCAAATTTTTCTTTGATCCCCTGACCTTTCATCTAAAGTTCTCACCGCTGCAGCCTCAGAGCTGCTTGCGTGGCAGCAGACCGCCCTGATTTATGACATTTCCACACGGGCCATGAAGGCATGACATGATGAATATGGCATTAATATGCTTAATTATGCAACCTGACCTCAGTCTGGATTTGCAGCATAGATCACTCAAAAAGCCTCAAAGCTGGAAGTCATTCATGTATTTGAGGAGTTTAATTATTAAATGTAACTTTGCCCTGTGACAATATTCTTAAATTTGATTGGTTGCTCAGTATTGATCATCATCACACTGTTCCAACGAAACTACGAGGAATCACTTCAGAGAAATCTCAGAGCTGCTTTAAGCTTCAGGGTACACACACACACACACACACACACACACACACACACACACACACACACACACACACACACACACACACACACACACACACACACACACACACACACACACACACACACACACACACACACACACACACACATTACAGGCCTCCCCTCAGTAAGAGTGATCCAGCTCCAGAGGGGTGAATGGAGCTGTTTGAATCCAGACCTACAGCTGAGGACGGAGACGCTCGTTTTTCTTTGCTGCATGTTTAAATTGAAACACTAAATCCATCTTCATCCTGTCTGTTTACCAGCTGTGTTTCCTGTGTTTCGTGTGTGTGTGTGTGTGTGTGTGTGTGTGTGTGACTTCTGCTCGGTGCCTGTTGGAGGTCAGGTCCAATTAGTGCGATGTGGGTTGTGTGTGCCGTCTGTGGTAACGTGGTACGAAGCGACTGGGATGGAGATGGACTTCCTCGTGAACCAAAAGCAATCTCAGCGTTCCTCACCTCTTCCTGCCACAATGTCAGTGCTGGGGATTTAAGCCTGCCAGTCTCTGATAAGGGCTCAGCTGATTCTTTAACCGCGCCAGTGCTCATTACATCGTGCTAGATTTGATCCCAGAGGGGCTGCAGGTCCCTCCGAATCCCTCTTTACAGCCCTCTGGCGAATCATTTAGAAATGAAAGTGGAAAGGCTCACCTATGAACTGGAGCTGGAGGGATGGCAGGTGGAAGGAAGGGATGGCGAGCCGCAGCATCTTCACAAGTCCACAATCTCAGAGACCTTATTTCACAGTATTCTATCATCTCTTCTTTCTCAGGGAACTTCGAAGCATTTAGAAATTTCATATGGCATCTCCTGCCTTGAACCTCGACATCCTGCAGGTCAGCTATATTATAAACCACTGATGATTAGAGCTCTGAACTGATGAAGGAAGATCTCCGTTCTAGAGTAGAAGTGAAGGAAAGTGTCTGTTTCACCTGCAGAGAAGAAATGATGAATGCATCATTTTAATGTTAAATAATACATTTCTAAGTGTCTGCATGTTGTTATGAACCCGTTAGACTCCGTTTTTTGGTGTTCGGTCACGCATCATCCATCAGTGATGTCATCAACCATCAGTGGAGCTGACCGATCTGATTGGAAACCTGACGATACTACGTCCCGCCCACCGATAGCTGTAACCTGACTGCACCGCAGGCCTGTCAATCAAACAGACACGCCCCCAAAAACAGGTCTTCTTGAATCTTCTTTTCTAATGAATGAGGGATTATTTTCAGATGGACCTCCAGAAAACTAATAAGAAGGAGTGACTTTAGCTAACAACACCGAGAGAACTGATGGACACATTTTATTCACTTTGGATTTGATGAGAGAAGTTGAATGGGAGTCTATGGAGCCGGAGGCTTTTTGGAGCCGACCTCTAGTGGCACTCGCTGGTATTGCAGCTGAAGACACTTCCGCATTGACCTCATTTCTAACAGCAGAAAGCTACGAACACTTTTATATTCAGTCTGTGTTTGAACAGGTTTTGCATGAATTCATTCTGAATCAACACTAATTGAACAATAATTCATACCAACTCAATGCATCCTGTCGCATTTTAAGCACATTTTAGACTTTTTCTCTTTCTTTCCTCCGAATTATAACTCGGTTAATTTGAATCGCTGACCTTTGATATCCAAGAAAGAAAGACATGAAGAGTGACAGAATACACGGAAAGAAAATTAGTTTTAAACAGACAACCTCTTCTGTCCGTTCCTTTACTGAATGTATAGAAGCACGATGTCTTGCTGAGTTAACATGCTTGTAATCCTTCAGTGTGAGTAAAATGAAGGTTTCAAAGGGTTTAAGAAAATATGAGCAGCATTAGATGTCTGTAAGAGCTCCTCGTTCCCTTCAGAGCTGTTGGGTAAACGGAGAGCATCCATATCTTTGTTCATGGTAGCAGCAGGTGAAGCTGTATGACTGATCAGTGTGTTTTTTTCAGGCAGCAGCAGTGGAGTGTGGTCGGATTAAACCAACAGGCCGAAGGACAGCAGAGATATTTTCACATTAGCCTCTTGCTTAGTTCAGCTAACGGGCTCTTTATTCCTAGAAAGGTTTGGTGGAGCAGGTGAATGTTAAACAGGTAAACACGGGAGCTTTTTCAGTCAAAGAGAAAACACCAAAGTTGCAAATAAGAGCCCTTCATTTCTCATATCAGCATTCATCCAGCGTCTGAAACGTCTGTTTCCAAAAGCATTTCATGGTTCTGGAGAGCAGCGACTCTCCTCTGTCTGCTCAGGTAACGGACCAACACAACCACTTCTGTCTGTACGGAGCCGATGGTGCTCTTCGTCTTTACAGTTCCTGTGAATATTCCTGAAGTGTTCCTGCTCCAACAGTCGGACATGTTCAGATGATTGATTGGAAGCTGCAGGTGATTAAATTCTGTTCTTCGTCTTCAGACCGCTCCGTCTTCTCTGGTCGGGTGGATTTGTTGCTTCTTTGGGTGTGTGATTGTTTTCTTACAGCTATTAGTGGTGCAAAGAAAGATTTTCATTTTCCTTTAAAAGAGGCAGCATGCTGTGAAGCTGCTGAGCTTCAGATGGAGTAGAGCGGCCGAGGCGGGAGGAGGAAGGCCCGTCTGGCTCCAAAGGATCGGATTTGTATGGAAATGATTTTTATTGAAATAAAATATAGTTTTCACTCCCTGTTTCTGAAGTTTTGTGATTGAGGCTCAAAGTTGAACTAACTGTACGATCTGCAGATGAGGCCACAGCACCAGTAAAATGTTCTTCCCTTGTAACAGTGTTGTTTAATATCCTGAGGATGAACTGGGAGGAGTTTTATCTTTATCTATATTGCTATTCTACTTTTACTTATTCTAGTTGTTGACTTCTGAAGATACGTCAACCCACTTGTGGAAACTTACTTTTGGTTTCCAGAGTTTCCAACAGCATCACGTTTCCCTGTCAGGCTCCTCCCCCTGCGGTTTCAGGCTCCTCCCCCTGTGGTTTCAGGAGGCCTAAAGAGTAGGACTGAAACTCTCTCTGCTGGAGGACCTCCCACGATGCTCTGAGCTCCTCCCCTCTCGTCTCTGTTGTCTTCAGGATTTTGACCCACTGACCGACTGACTCAGCTTGTTGTCTCTCTATGCTGTTCTTTTCTCGCTCCGCTCTCTCTCTGTTGAGATTTGGTGCTCTATAACTAGAACTGAATGTAAAGACATTTGAGACTTCTGTTTATTTGGTGGAACATTTTATTTCCAGCTGTTTGTTGTTGTTTTAAATGCCGTGGCAGTGATGGTGGGTTGTGTGCCAGATTAGTTTAGAGTAAAGCTGTTGTGATGCCATTTTCAAAATTTAGTTTGGCATATCCTCGTAGGTTGTTAACGTTCTGGTGTCATTTTATCCTCGTTGTGAGACTACAGTACAGAAGGTTTCTTCTGCTTGAGCTGTGGCTCCACTCAAAGTTAAAAAGGAAAATGAAATGAAAAAGACAGTCCTTCTTTTACAACAACAAAACACACAAATGGAAATATGTCATTTCCTAAAAAGCAATCAGGGAAGATGGAGGAAGCGGATTTGTAACGGAGGAGGATGAATGAGATGAACGTTTATTCCTCCTCAAAACTGCATTACAATTCTTCTTCCATCAATTCTGTTCAAAACGAAGAAAAACCAAAGAAACAGTCCAACATTTATCTCATCGTGCAGGTGAATACTGAATGTGGCGGTACAGCCATGATAAGTTACTTCATGTATGACCATAAAGGCGCAGGTGGACCGAGCAACGTGTTCTCTGGAGCTGGTTTCTTACTTCATATGAGCCTGCAGGTACAAACCCCTGCGCTGCATTCAGTATTATGTACTGTGTACTTCAAAAGTAGGTTAAAACAGGACATGATGGTCGTCTCCCTCCTTGGATCTAGAAGTCATCAGCCTCTCCGGGGTTCAGTTTCTATGTTCTCCGTGTTCTCATCTTCACTCCATCGCAGAAGTTAATCAGAGAAATTGTTCTTCAGAGCAGCTTGAGTTCACGTCCCTGAACTCTCCTTCATCTCCTCTTTGTCTGTCCACGGCATTGATGTCTTCAAGACGCAAACGTTATTTTTTACACCAAAAGGATAATTATTGTTAATTGCAAAATCATAAGCTTTCACTGGGAATAATTCCAAACAAAACCGGACTGAGCTCGTTGGCATCGGAATCAAACAGAAAGCCTTTCTGGGCCTTTTTGTTTGACACACGTCTCCAGCTGTGAGATCCAGATAACATGCAGACGAAAGTCCTTCTCATGGATCTGGTGATTAATCAGGCTGGTAGCGATTAATCAGGCTGGTAGCGATTAATCAGGCTGGTAGCGTCTGTTGTGTCGTGGTGGATTGTATGATGTGAATTCAGAGAGCAGATCTGGATCCTGGGATGCAGGTGATTAGCCTGGATAGCATGTCTGTCACAGCAGGAGGCCACATCAGAGCGAATATAATATATATAATATATAATATATAATATAATATAATAGCCAATATAATCTAATTTTAGTTTAGTTTTGCATCTTCTCCCTCCGTCATGACATCTTCGTACATCCTGCGTTACGTTACCCTCCTGTTAGCTCAATAAACTGTTAGCCTCCGTGGCTTCTAGACGGCGTCCACGTTGCCGTTGCTAAGCAGCGGTGTTCCCATGACTTCAACGACAAGCATACGGTGAGCACGACTTCCTGCTGTAACCATGAGATGACTTTCTTCTTTTCATGGCGGCTGGCAGGCAGCTTTTTGGCGCATTACCGCCACCTTCTGACGGGAGAAACGCATTACAACCAGGCGCGGGTTTCTTTTTGAATGCTGTCCTTTGGGCTCAGTTTTGGTGTCTGATGAACTCTGTTGGAAACATTTGTCTGAAACCACTTCCTGCTGGAAACAAGCAGATGTATGAAGTTGTTCCTTTGGAGCTGCAGATTGAACTGATCATCACCAGCAGCTGTTACGTCCTTATTTCCTCTGTTGTTACTGACATGTTACGCGGTAGAGATTTGGGGAACTCACAGCGGCGAGCCAATCAGAGGAAGGACGGACTGAACCGGGACACACATACACACTAATGTTAGAGCCACGGGAGCTCAGAGATCCATTTCTGAAAGAGAAATTGATTTTTTTTTTTCACACAGACTTTGTTGGTAGAAGCAGAAAGATTTCTAACTTCAGCTCCTCGTCAGGTGGAGAGAACAGAAAGAAGGAGGAGACCGACCTTCCTCCTCTCTTCTTCTGACAGATCACTGGAAGATGTCAACGCCCCTCCTGAGCTCGGTGGGGATTGAAGCATACTGCAGCCAATCACAGGCCTCCTCCTACTGCAGCCAATCACAGTCCTCCTCAGCACCTCCACCTCTATCATTGTTTCTGTTCTCACCCGTTCTGAAACTTGAAGAAATGCTGCGCTGCGTTTATTGTGTGTGACACCGGTTGACGTCATCGTGACTACAAACCTGGGTGGATAACTTTGTTCAGTTTTACACCTCCTGCTCCTGTGCACACAGTTTACTGGGTCATGAAAGGTTCTCCGTGACATCAGAAGTTTGATAATCTGACTCCAAAGTCAACGTGTTCCCAAGTTTGGGTTTTATTTTATTCAACCAATAGAATCAGTGTTGATAATATTAAAATAAGAGCAGAGTTGTTGTTTGAGGTCTCAAAATTGCAGCTTTAATTTTGTTTTCATGTCCCTGAATGAACACAAACTGAACGTTACCACGCGTATTGTAATGCATTAGATGAGTGCAGTCATTATCGCCGTGGCAACCTGCAGTCACATCAAAGACGAGAGGCGCGTGCATCGTCATATCTTTGTGTTTCTTGTTCGTAACCTCGTGTGGTGATGAGAGGAGACGAGGACCGTCAAGGACCGTCAAGGACCGCTCGGCATATTCTTAACATGTAGATTAGACGGGCTTTGATCCTGTAATCAGCGCTGAGCTCAGGGAGGCCGTGGAGCTCCGTCTGATGCCTCCATCCGTCTGATGCCTCCATCCATCCTCCATCCATCTGATGCCTCCATCCGTCTGATGTCTCCATCTGTCTGATGTCTCCATCCATCTGATGCCTCCATCTGTCTGATGTCTCCATCCATCTGATGTCTCCATCCATCTGATGCCTCCATCCATCTCCATCTGATGCCTCCATCCATCTGATGCCTCCATCCGTCTGATGTCTCCATCTGTCTGATGTCTCCATCCATCTGATGCCTCCATCTGTCTGATGTCTCCATCCGTCTGATGCCTCCATCTGTCTGATGTCTCCATCCATCTGATGTCTCCATCCATCTGATGCCTCCATCCATCTCCATCTGATGCCTCCATCCATCTGATGCCTCCATCCATCTGATGTCTCCATCCATCTGATGCCTCCATCCATCTGATGTCTCCGTCCATCTGATGCCTCCATCCATCTCCATCTGATGCCTCCATCCATCTGATGCCTCCATCCATCTGATGCCTCCATCCATCTGATGCATCCATCCATCTGATGCCTCCATCCATCTGATGCATCCATCTATCTGATGTCTCCATCCATCTGATGCCTCCATCCATCTGATGCCTCCATCCATCTGATGCCTCCATCCTCTATTCACAGCTCCAAGATCAGCATCGACGGCAGGTCTGAACCCAGCAGACTCTTCTTCCTGTTGTTTCCCTCCACTAGTTCCTCTTTCCCTCTTTCTCTGTTGTCTCTCTGTCTGTCTCTGTCTCTGACTCTGTTGTCTCTGTCTGTCTCTCTGTCTGTCGTCTCTCTGTCTGTCTCTCTCTCTGTTGTCTCTCTGTCTCTCTCTCTGTTGTCTCTGTCTGTCTCTGTTGCCTCTCTGTCTGTCTCTCTGACTCTGTTGTGTCTGTCTGTCTGTCTGTCTCTATGTCTCTGTGTCTGTCTCTGTCTCTCTGTTGTCTCTCTGTCTCTCTCTCTCTGTTGTCTCTGTCCGTCTCTTTGTTGTCTCTCTGTCTCTCTCTCTCTCTGTTGTCTCTGTCTGTCTCTCTGTTGTCTCTCTGTCTGTCCCTTCGACCCTTTGTACACACCTGGACACATGTTGTGGTTGGAAGACACTTTCTGACTGTTTAAAGCTGCGTCCCCTCTCCTCGTCCAGTCCACTGGCTTCCTCCTCTGACTTCCTGTCACACCAGGGTTTTCCTCGTCCCCTTTTTCGTCCCCGTTGTCGTCCCCGAGCGGTTTCCAGCGTCGACAAACCTCCAAAGAACTTTTTTCCCAGAGGAACGGATAGTTTTGTACTTCAGCAGGTCGTCTTCACTCCGATCTCCCGACACGCTCGACCTCCACGTCTCCGTTACAGTCTCACAGTGGACAAGTTACTGAGGTGACCCGCGGTGATGTTGTTACCGTGACAACGGGCAGCTTATCGTTTTGTCCGTGCTGTGTGTTGGTCACATGACGTGCTGCAGCACCTGGCTGGCTGAACATCGGAGCTTCTGTCCTTTAAATGTGCTGCTCCACCGATGGCCAGATGCCCGTCGTGACATCAAACGCATCACCAGCTCTGAGCTGTGAGGACGGTGGAGAGTTCGTGTTGCTGCTGTATCACTTCACATCATCGTCACTCGCTCTTCCTCCCGTTCAGGTTTGCACCGATGTGACGTGCTCGTAGAGTTCACGGTGTCCGAACCTCGTATGTGACAGCAGACGCTTCTGATGGACGCTTTTTACCTGAAGATGCATCAGTTCATAAAGACAGAAGGTTTCTGTTTACCAGATGAATGCATCAGTCAGATCAGTGTTTCAGTTTCATCTTCTATCATCACATCATATGAAGGTTTATGTAAAGGTGTGTTGTTTTCACCTGCATCCTTCTGAACTACAATATACTGAATAATGACAACATTAAACATTTCATCACCGCCTACATATACGTCTGTAGAATACAGAGTTGTCCTGAATAATAGAATCAAATGGGAGGAAGTGAGTTGTGATTTAAAGATGGAGGCTCACATTGTTTGGTGAAAAAAATGTATTCATTCAGATCAAATATCAACTGTTTCTCATAATTAAACCAGATTGAGAACTTATTGTTAAATTGGTCAATAATAATAATAATAATAATAAAAACGTTATTTCTATACTACCTTTCATACAAGAAATGCAGTTCGAAGTGTTTTACAGCGAGAAAGTGTTTCACATATAGAGGAACATTTAGAAATACAGGTTTTAAACATCAGCTGGTGCAGCTGTTTCGTTTCAAACCAACCTTTTATAGTGTGTGTGTGTGTGTGTGTGTGTGTGTGTGTGTGTGTGTGTGTGTGTGTGTGTGTGTGTGTGTGTGTGTGTGTGTGTGTGTGTGTGTGTGTGTGTGTGTGCGTGCGTGCGTGCATTATTGCCACTGTGTCCCTTGTATTGGATTATAATAATGCAGCTCCTGAATTATGTTATCGGCCATATATATTCTTCACTTTTAATAGATTTATTTTTTAAAAATGGGTTGAAGATATTTATTTCTGAAACGAACGTCCTTCAGTGACTCAATGAAAACGATCTCTGAGTGTTTGAGTGACTTCTTCTACTGACCTGTGACCTCTGACCTGACCGAGTCTGCCTCTTCTCCCCCAACAGGAGGAACATCCGGTCAGCGGGGAGATACAGCTCTCATCCAACGACCTGCGACTGGTGCTGCAGCTGGAACGGAACCAGTAAGTGTTGGACCTCCTCTGTGTTGGACCTCCTCTGTGTTGGACCTCTTCTGTGTTGGACCTCCTTTCTGTTGGACCTCCTGAGTCAGGCTTCTGATCTCAGCTCTGTCCTGCTGCTAAAACATCGCTAACTGTTTTAACATTGTGAAGACTGAGTGGGTCGGAGAACATACAGTGTGTGTTAATAGCTATTATTAGAAAACATGAAGGACACACGGCTCTGCTCAGACCACAGATAATCTTCCATTACATGCTTTATTCTGTGATCACAGTCACGTCATGTATGTGAACGTGGAAGTAGCAGCAAACGTCACTGTGATCAGCCGGCCTGCCGGCATCGACCTGTAGCATGTGAGGCGTTTAGGGAACACTGGTAAATTGTAGCGTCCACCTGTGGTCTGCATGTGTGGGGGACACATGTTGGTACAGAAAATAACATGTGTCACTGCTTCTGCAAACTGCATGAAAATGAAAGATTTTTAATATAATGTCATTTTCTTTTTGTTAAAATGAATGTTATGAAATAGATTTTTTTTTTTTTTTAAAAGAACGTGTCAGAGTGAAGGCATCGATATCAAGCATTTTTGAATGATACTTCAACTCGTTAGGATAATGATAAAGACATTAAACTGGATATGTAGGACAGACATGAGGATGTTTGTCCTCATGTCCTTGTTTCAGACCCACAGACTGGATATGAAAATGGTTCTGATCCAGAAGTGTCTTCAGCTGCAATACCAACGAGTGCCACTAGAGGTCGGCTCCAAAAAGCCTCCGGCTCCATAGACTCCCATTCAACTTCTCTCATCAAATCCAAAGTGAATAAAATGTGTCCATCAGTTATCTCGGTGTTGTTAGCTAAAGTCACTCCTTCTTCTTAGTTTTCTGGAGGTCCATCTGAAAATAATCCCTCATTCATTAGAAAAGAAGATTCAAGAAGACCTGTTTTTGGGGGCGTGTCTGTTTGATTGACAGGCCTGTGGTGCAGTCAGGTTACAGCTATCGGTGGGCGGGACGTAGTATCGTCAGGTTTCCGATCAGATCGGTCAGATCCACCGCTGGCTCCTCCCCCAGCTCGTCCAAATATGGTCACTTCCTGCTCCAAACCGCTCCGAACTAACAAGATGGTGACGGACAGAATCTGAACTGGAGGATTCATAACGTTCACAAACCAACGATGACATCACTGATGGTTGATGACATCACTGATGGATGATGACATCACTGATGGTTGATGGTTGGTGTGGACAGATATTAAGGATTAAAAGTGAAGATATCTCAGCAGTGTTGGGTGGTTTGTTGTGTGATTTAAGGTGCTTCAGGAAGTGGAAGATTGAGGCACATTTCAGTGCTTGGAGTCAAAGTCAGTGAGCATGTAAAGGATTTCTGGACCAACGAGTCGGGTCAGAGGAGGAAAATGGAAGAACCGACACAGAAAACTAGAAACTCTATAGACTAGGGTGACACGCATGACCCGGCCAGGCGGTGATGGATGAGAGAGCTGAGTGGTTCTGGTACCAGTCCCAGTGTGTAATAACAGAGCGGTCGTGAGTCTGTGTGTATTTTAAAGCTGATGTTTCCCAGAGGTTTGTTCTGGATCTGAATGTAGGTCAGAGACTCGCTCTGATGGAGGAGGAGTTACTGGGAACGGTTTGTTTTATCTGCCGGGCCTCTTCCACTGGGCCGGGCCTGGAACCGGGCCATTAAACAGCAGCATGTCTGCAGGCTGAGATCATTACTTTACACTGTTGGAAGAAGAAAGGACAAAAAGGAAAACTGTCTTTTTATCACAACAAAGTGTTTCATGTGTCTCGTTAAATGATAACAGGATCTGATGCTTAAATTAAACATTTTATCAGGAGAAGAAAGACATTTGGTTTCTATGGGGAAAAAATGGTCTTGTTATCAGGACGAAGTGTCTCATCATCTGAAGGAGCATATGTCATTTTAAAGATAAATTATATCAAAGTGTGTTGTTATGAAAAGAAAATGTGTTGCGTCATAATGTAAAAGTATTTCATTATATTAACAAACCGATCTGGTTGCAATAATGAAAGAATCTTCTGACTGAAAGTAAAAGTTTCTTGTTTTAATGATGGAAGAGTTCAGATATTTAATCAAAGAATCACCTGTTTACCACAGTTCTTATCATCATAAATAGACAAACAAATCTTTTTATTTCACCAGACCATATCTTCTTATTTTAACCTGCTTGAATTGAAGTGTCGTGTTAAATGAAGTGACTGAAGAGTCGACACAACCGACAAAGAAACAGATTTTCTTTCAGACTTTACAAGGTCAGTAAAACTCATCTGAGTTACAGATGAGGTCCTTGAAGTTCTGACTAAAGAAAAGATGTCTGAACATTGTCTACTTCATGTGAACTCTGATGAAGTTCTCCAGCTGCCGTCTCTGAGGTCCTCAATCAGCAGCAGTTCTGATAACAGCTTTTTCAGAGAGTTTCATGTCTTCACATTTTCTTCATCAGCTGACAGAGCTCAGTGATTTTCAACACAATCAGTATATTATCGCAAATACAGGAGCCTGATTATACTGTAAGACCACCCCTCTTCTGCCTCCATCTGACTTTTAGAAGACCTTTCGAGGACAAATTCTGAAACAGAAAACATGAAAACTGCCTTCTGGGGGAGAAAAAAAGAAAATTAAAAAAATAATCTGTGTGGAAATGAAGCTGGAAAACTTTCAATTTATGTCAATTCATGTTACAGGTAATACAGTGTGTGTGTGTGTGTGCTGAGTGAGGATAAGGAATAACACGTACATTATTAAAGACGTGCCAGCGTATATTAAATATTAATGGCATCACAACTATTTGTCCGTATCATTGAATTCGTTTCCAGAGGCTGCTGGTCATCATTAGCCTCGGAGGGGTAATACTGTGTGTGTGTGTGTGTGTGTGTGTGTGTGTGTGTGTGTGTGTGTGTGTGTGTGTGTGTGTGTGTGTGTGTGTGTGTGTGTGTGTGTGTGTGTGTGTGTGTGTGTGTGTGTGTGTGTGTGTGTGTGTGTGTGTGTGTTATTCTTAAAGAGCACATTGAATTTTAATTGCAGATGTCCTGTAAGGTTCCTTGATGAAGTCTGATCTCTCTGTATTCAGAAAATTCACATCTTTGTAATGAGTTCAAATCAGCTCTTTTTGCTTCGTTACGTGAAACCATCGAATTCACTCTGAAGCAGTTTGGAAGAATTTTGGGAGTTAAAACTCGACTCCTATGAAGAGTAAATTTGGATGTTCTGTTGGATGTGTGTTGGATGTTCTGTTGGATGTTCTGTTAGGATGTCTGTTGGATGTTCTGTTGGATGTCTGTTGGATGTTCTGCTGGATGTCTGTTGGATGTTCTTTTGGATGTCTGTTGGATGTCTGTTGGATGTTCTGTTGGATGTCTGTTGGATGGTCTGTTGGATGTTCTGTTGGATGTCTGTTGGATGGTCTGTTGGATGTTCTGTTGGATGTCTGTTGGATGTCCTGTTGGATGTCTGTTGGATGTTCTGTTGGATGTCTGTTGGATGTCTGTTGGATGTTCTGTTGGATGTTCTTTTGGATGTCTGTTGGATGTCTATTGGATGTTCTGTTGGATGTCTGTTGGATGTTCTGTTGGATGTTCTGTTGGATGTCTGTTGGATGTCTGTTGGATGTTCTGTTGGATGTTCTGTTGGATGTCTGTTGGATGTTCTGTTGGATGTCTGTTGGATGTTCTGTTGGATGTCTGTTGGATGTTCTGTTGGATGTCTGTTGGATGTTCTGTTGGATGTCTGTTGGATGTTCTGTTGGATGTTCTGTTGGATGTCTGTTGGATGTTCTGTTGGATGTCTGTTGGATGTCTGTTGGATGTTCTGTTGGATGTCTGTTGGATGTTCTGTTGGATGTCTGTTGGATGTTCTGTTGGATGTTCTGTTGGATGTCTGTTGGATGTCCTGTTGGTTGGATGTTCTGTTGGATGTCTGTTGGATGTTCTGTTGGATGATTCTGTTGGATGTCTGTTGGATGATGTTCTGTTGGATGTCTGTTGGATGATGTCTGTTGGATGGATGTCTGTTGGATGATGTCTGTTGGATGTCTGTTGGATGTTCTGTTGGATGTCTGTTGGATGTTCTTTTGGATGTCTGTTGGATGTCTGTTGGATGTCTGTTGGATGTTCTGTTGGATGTCTGTTGGATGTTCTGTTGGATGTCTGTTGGATGTTCTGTTGGATGTCTGTTGGATGTTCTGTTGGATGTCTGTTGGATGTCTGTTGGATGTTCTGTTGGATGTCTGTTGGATGTCTGTTGGATGTTCTGTTGGATGTTCTGTTGGATGTTCTGTTGGATGTTCTGTTGGATGTCTGTTGGATGTTCTGTTGGATGTCTGTTGGATGTTCTGTTGGATGTCTGTTGGATGTTCTGTTGGATGTTCTGTTGGATGTCTGTTGGATGTTCTGTTGGATGTTCTGTTGGATGTCTGTTGGATGTTCTGTTGGATGTTCTGTTGGATGTTCTGTTGGATGTCTGTTGGATGTTCTGATTGTTCATGAGGACCAGACTCCTCGATGTCTGTTGGATGTTCTGTTGGATGTTCTGTTGGATGTTCTGTTGGATGTCTGTTGGATGTTCTGATTGTTCATGAGGACCAGACTCCTCGGCGAGTCTCACCTGACAGAGAAGTTTAGATGGAGTTTTCCTCGCCCCTCCTCTTCATCGATTCTTCCTCAGGAACTGGTCTCCACTTTAATAGAGATTCAGATCAATAATGAGTTTTGTTCTGTTAATCTGCTCTAATCCAGCTCACACAGTGACTGGCAGCTCCTGGGCCAGACACACCCGCCTCCACGGCAGAGAGTCAGAGAGGCTCCCAGGAAACAGTGAAAGTTAGTCCTGGAGGGCAGAGAGGAGGAGGAGGAAGAGGAGAAGATGAAGAGGAGGAGGAGGAGGAGGAAGAAGAAGAGAGGATGAAGAGGAGGATCTCGAGGCTGAACTTTCTACTTCAGTTCACTCATTATTCAGTTTATCTTACTTTTATTGCTGTTCTATCAGAGACTGATATTCCAATTTATTCCATAGATTATTTTTAATATTTTCTCCATCATCTGTACTCTTTGTTCTAACTTTTGTAGTTTCATCTCATCGTCTCAGTGCTTCCATGGTTCTGTGTTTTCCAGATGTCTCCTAGAGGACTGGGGAGGACACATGATCACATTAACTGCAGCTCTGCCATGGATTTATTTTCCAGAGGCCAGAAACATAGCTGAGCTCCACCTCAGTCTGATAACATGTGCTGATGTCATCAATCTTCGTGTCTTTGAGTCTCAGCACATTCTTCACTTTTCTTTCCGCCTCGTCTCACGTTGAGACATTTTCCTCCTCGTCAGAACTCTGCAACACGTTTAGCGGTCGGTCTGAACTGATGGCGGTGACGGTGGCGATGCTGTCGTCCGTGATCATGTGACTGAAGGCGGAACCAGTTGTTCCGGGTTCTCAGTAAGCAGGAGAGGAGCTCCGAGCATCTAGCACAGGGGTGTCAAACTCACTTTAGTTCAGGGGCCACATCCGGCCCACTTTCATCTCAAGTGGGCCCGACCAGTAGAATCACAGCATAATAACGCAGACATAACGACAACATTTCTCTATGTTTAAATCGTTGAAGGTTTTTGGATGATAAACCCTATTTTAAAGGTCTTTCTACAATAAACTAGAAACATAAAGAGCAAAAACTCAGACATCAGCCGACTGTTTATCTGCCTGGGATCTCCTCTGCAGATTTAACGGGTCACAAAGCGAGCAGCAGCTTCTTCCTCCGGAGCAGACGTCGCATTTACGCTGTTTCTGAAGCAATTACTGGATCGATTAAAAAAAAAAAAAAATTACAAAACGTTTGTACTCATAAACCTCCATATTCTCATAGAAATGCAATGTATGTCTTTCTGTAATTTTCACACTTGGCAAAGTCATCCGGCGGGCCGAGCTGGACCCCCTGGCGGGCCGGATTCGGCCCGCGGGCCGTATGTTTGACACCCCTGGTCTAGCGGTTCTCCTCCTGGGTCAGATGTTGTTATCGTTTCAGCTGGCCAATAAAAACTCTCAAAGACACGAAGGAGTGAAACGATCTCTGTAGAACTGCTCAACGATAGTTCGCTGGAAGAAATGAAGTCTGTAACAGAAGTCGTCTCATTAGTTGTTGGGTAAATAAACTGTTTCCATTTCAGGCAGTTGAAATCATTTCTGTAGGCAGAAGAAGTGGGAAACTGTTTTTAACCTTCAACATAGAGGAAGTTCTCCGACTTCCACATCTGCTGCCTGAAATCTCCTTCGACTACATTTTAGTAAATATCTGACCAGTGAAGCTCATTTCTACCTGTTTGTTTGTTTGTTTGTTTATTTGTTTATTCTGGGGCTGCACCAGAGCACATTTGCCTGCCTCACAGTTAAACGAGGCGTTATTTACCTGCAGCTTCTGTGTGAAACAGCTGTCACCTTCTCCTGGATCATGTGACTAGTGGAAGAAACAGCTGACACTGATCGTGTTTCATCAAACATCGAGCGAATTATGAGCCGTTCCACATCACCAACCCCCGAAGACACGTTTGTTTAAAGAGCAGACGGCACACATCGAGTACATCGGAGTACATCGGGTACATCGGGTACATCGGAGTACATCGGGTACATCGGGTACATCGGAGTACATCGGTACATCGGGTACATCGGGTACATCGGAGTACATCGGAGTACATCGGGTACATCGGGGTACATCGATACATCGGAGTACATCGGGTACATCGGGTACATCGGAGTACATCGGGTACATCGAGTACATCGGGTACATCGGAGTACATCGGGTACATCGGGTACATCGGAGTACATCGGTACATCGGGTACATCGGAGTACATCGGAGTACATCGGAGTACATCGGGTACATCGGGTACATCGGGTACATCGGGTACATCGGAGTACATCGGGTACATCGGGTACATCGGAGTACATCGGGTACATCGGAGTACATCGGGTACATCGGGTACATCGGAGTACATCGGTACATCGGAGTACATCGGGTACATCGGAGTACATCGGTACATCGGGTACATCGAGTACATCGGAGTACATCGGAGTACATCGGTACATCGGGTACATCGGAGTACATCGGTACATCGGGTACATCGGGTACATCGGAGTACATCGGAGTACATCGGGTACATCAGGTACATCGGAGTACATCGGAGTACATCGGAGTACATCGGGTACATCGGAGTACATCGGTACATCGGAGTACATCGGGTACATCGGGTACATCGGAGTACATCGGGTACATCGAGTACATCGGGTACATCGGAGTACATCGGGTACATCGGGTACATCGGAGTACATCGGTACATCGGGTACATCGGAGTACATCGGAGTACATCGGAGTACATCGGAGTACATCGGTACATCGGGTACATCGGGTACATCGGAGTACATCGGAGTACATCGGGTACATCGGAGTACATCGGAGTACATCGGGTACATCGGGTACATCGGAGTACATCGGGTACATCGGAGTACATCGGGTACATCGGGTACATCGGAGTACATCGGTACATCGGAGTACATCGGGTACATCGGAGTACATCGGTACATCGGGTACATCGGGTACATCGGAGTACATCGGGTACATCGGAGTACATCGGGTACATCGGAGTACATCGGGTACATCGGGTACATCGGAGTACATCGGGTACGTCGGGTACATCGGGTACATCGAGTACATCGGGTACATCGGAGTACATCGAGTACATCGGGTACATCGGGTACATCGGGTACATCGGGTACATCGAGTACATCGGGTACATCGGAGTACATCGGGTACATCGGGTACATCGAGTACGTCGGTACATCGGGTACATCGGAGTACATCGGGTACATCGGGTACATCGGGTACGTCGGTACAAGCAGCACGACTCTGCAAACATTAATATCTCTAAAAAATATCATTTCCAGGAGTGACTGGAAACATGAATGATCTTTGGCATCTTTCTCTTCCTTCTGCTGACAGAATATTCTGCTCCCAGTTAACTGACTTCATGTTCGACCAGTGAGGATGAATTCATGTCATGAAGAACAGACAAAGTGAAACTGTTCCAGAAGTGAAAACCAAAACTAACTTCAGGATTCAAATATGGACGTTTCTTTATTGAAGTTGTAGAAGTTTTACAGACGGCAGAGATTACAACCAGAAACAAGAGAGCGGTGATGATGGAAGTACCTGTGGAGTTTCACAGTATTATAACCTGAATACTCTCCTCCACAGCAGCATAAACAAATCTGACAAGTATTTGTTTATTGAACAGCGTGTGAAGCTGAACGCTGCGTCAGCGCTGGCTGAACGACGCTCGTAGCGTCTGATGGCTCCACCTAATGAGCTCAGAAGTTAGTTTTGGGTTATAAAGAAAAAAACATTCTGAAAATATGGATACCTCTAAACCCTTTCGACAAACCATTGGCATGCCCCCCCCCTCCAACAGTCCCTGAGGCCCAAACAAAGGACACAGCAGGAGAAGACAAACTGTCCTCTCACACAACTGTAATCTGCAGCTTCAAAGAAGCTCCAGAAAATCCTGTCAGCCGTCATCTCGACTTAAAGTGCCGTGAAGCCGGAAAGTACACGATCACTGCTCAGATGCACGAAGAAGGAAAATGAAGAGGAGGAGAAGGAAGAGAGGAGGGGGAGGAGAAGGAGCAGGAGAAAGAGGAGGAGAATGAGGAGGATAAGGAGATAGAGCAGGAGGAAAAGGAGGAGAAGGAGCAGGAGGAAAAGGAGCAGGAGAAAAAGGAGGAGGAGGAGCAGGAGGAAAAGGAGGAGGAGCAGGAGGAAAAGGAGGAGGAGAAGGAGGAGGAGAAGGAGGAGGAGAAGAAGGAGCAGCAGGAGGAGGAGCAGGAGGAGGAGGAGGTGGACGAAGCCTCCGACGGGCCTCCGCTGCTCAAACAGGGATCTTGTTTTCTGTAACGGAGGATAAATGATCAGAAACATGATGTGAACTGATGATGTGCGACTTTGACCGCATTTCATTCTTTCTCATAATTTTGTGGCCTTCCAGAAGAAACGAGGCTCGTTGATGCTGCTGATTTCTCTCACATTTTTCTGTTTTTGCCTGTTCAACTTTCAAACTCTTGTGACTTCATTCATGAACACTTAAAAACCTGATTCAGTTCATATTAAGTGTTGACTGGTTGCTCGGTAACATGGACCAGGTGGTTCTGTAGAATAAGAGTTTGAGGTTGACGTCATCCTGCTGAGATCATTCGTTTCTGTTTCAGAGAAATGAGGCGTTTTAACTTCCTGCTGCAGTTACGAAAAACAGCAGAAACTCAACGACAGCCTGCAGCTCTCAACGCTCACTTCCTGTTTGTTTGCAGCATGACTTCATATATTCATCAGTTCCTTTTTAAGACTTCTCGTCTGATTCCTCTTTCTGGTCGTAAAGAGAAATTAGTAGTAATAAGTTATTACTAACTGATGCAATTTGATTTAATGCAAATAAAGTAAAAAGGTCAGAAGAAATGAAGCCACAACACTTAATTACAATTTCAGAGGATTTAATAGGCAACCGGCCACAAAGGATTCACACGAAGGTTTAATTTATAGTCTTGAAAAACGGTCCCTTCTTCTTCATTTCTGTTGGAGCTGCATTTTATTTCCTCCTCAGGAACCTCTGAGAGTTGTTGGGTTGAACGTGACACATTTGGAAACATGCAGGACCGTCAGCAGCCAAAAACAAACCAGCTTCATCCGACTGAATGTGAAGGAGCTGAACACAGCGGACACACTTCATTTAAAGTCCAGACCGGCATGATAATCGATGCTCCCTGCAGGCTGAGATCTCTGCTGTCAGGCATGCATGTTCAACTGATCTTCATGTACATTTGTGAGTCGACCAGATATCACCATGGATACGATCAAAGACACATCCTCCCCCTCCTCCTGCATGCTTTAATCCAATTTCCCTTTCAGTGTGCAGCCACACAGATTAGAAGTTCCGTGTCGATGGTTTGTGGCCTCGGGAGGTCAAAGTTGGCACACATTCCCTCCTGGGGTTAAAGGTTAAAGGTTAAAGCTAAGCTACAGTGCTGTCCGTCAGCCTGCAGAGAGGACTGAGCAGCTCCACCTGCGACTCTGCCTGTGTTTAATATCTAGCATGTGATAGTTCCATTCAGCTCGCTCACTACAATAATGAAGAGCTTTCCTCCAATGGAGCCATTCACTGACTCCAGTGTTCCCTCGTCACCCATCAGTCCCGGCAGCCCGGCGGCGGCCCGTTCAACCAGACAGCGGAACATTCTCATTCTCTCAGCCGTCTCCATGTGATGAGTTTCTTTAGACAGCCGCTCATGAAGTCAGCTGATAACAGAGGCCTGTTTCCATCAGACAAAGGTGAAGTCTGTGTGCTGTTGACATTTGGGTTTGTGGTTCTGAGAACTCGCCGAGTAAACAGCTGCAGGCAAACACTTCTATTAGAGCAAGAAAACAGCAACCTCCAGATAAATAACCTCAGGATTACTTTTACTGTTTTGGCCATTATTACTGTTTGTTATGATGCAGCTTCATCTATGAGATGCGCCGGATCAGAACCAATCAGCAACCAGCAGCGATGTTTGTGAACATTATGAAGCCAGTGATGTCATCAACCATCAGTGATGTCATCAACTATCAGTGATGTCATCGTTGGTTTGTGAACGTTATGAATCCTCCAGTTCAGATTCTGTCCGTCACCATCTTGTTAGTTTGGACTATAGTGACACTATATTATAATAGTGACCATATTTGGACGAGCTGGGGGAGGAGCCAGAGGTGGATCTGACCGATCTGATTGGAAACCTGAGGATACTACGTCCCGCCCACCGATAGCTGTAACCTGACTGCACCACAGGCCTGTCAATCAAACAGACACGCCCCCAAAACCAGGTCTTCTTGAATCTTCTTTTCTAATGAATGAGGGATTATTTTCAGATGGACCTCCAGAAAACTAATAAGAAGGAGTCTAAACATGTTTCACCCTTTTTAAAAATCACATTTGAATGTACAATAATAGAGTAGATTTTGTGTACCCTAAAGGCTCCTTTAGTTGATGTCTATGTGGGTTTTTCCAACCGTTTCTCCTGCAGCTTGTTTAACTGAGATATAGAAGCTCTGCTAAGAAAGCCACAGAAGTAAACCGTGTACAGGGACACACAAACGTCTGTGTCCAGCTGTTTATCTTCTCGGCCAGCTCATTAGAGAAAATGATGTCGGCTCACCAAAGCCAGGCGGCCCGTCTCCTTTTCTTGTGCCACGAAAGGAGCCCATTACTTTTGTTGTTGGAAGTAGCGCAGCGGTTTGACTCCAGCTTCATTGTGCGGCTTTGCAATCGATGCTCTGAGGCAGAGACAAAAGCTGGGTGTGTTTGTGTAATTATTTAGTAGCAGGACTGCTGTCGCGTTGACTCACATCCACTGGCACTTTTTAATGAGCGTGCCTGCTGGATGCTGGATGCTGGCGCTCAGTGCAGCATGTGGCTCAGTGAGATGTGCACACGTCCTCTCTGATGGAGGACTCAAATGCAGAAAAAGGAAACCGGAGAAAAACTCATAAGAAAAATCCTCCTTTCTGAAAACTAGTCACTTAAACAATATCTTGATTTTTCATCTGGAGTTCTCTGACACATTACAGCCGTTATCGGTGAGGCAGCACTCACATGTCCACGTGTTCAATAAGTCCTTTGTTTGTATTCAACATTTGAACATTTGCTTCTGCAGTACGTTATTAAGATTTGATTTTTATCATTTAATTAGAGATGAGAGGCAGTAGCACTCTGAGGCAGAACCTCCTGCAGGAGCAGCTCTCAGAAGCAGAACCTTCTGCAGGAGCAGCTCCAGGTCCTGTTCAGCTGTCTGATCTCAGATGGTCCAGGACATCCAGGAAGTCTGACAGAGACACGGTCCCCCACAAATATAGATTATAATAAAGTATCATTGTGACTTAACAAACTGGTTAAGAAGGCCGGCTCCATCATTGGCTACAAACTGGATAGTCTGGAAAAGGAGGTGGAGAGGAGGCCGCTGAGGAAACTATTATCCATATTGGATAATCCTGTCCACCCTCTCCACCTGCTGCAGGGACAGAGGAGGACGTTCTCCAAAAGACTCCTCCAGCTGCTGTCACAAGGACAGATACAGGAGATCATTCCTGATACAGGGGTGCAGTGGTTAGCACTGTCACCTCACAGCAAAAAGGTTCTGGGTTCCAATCCGGTCCTGGGCCTTTCTGTGCGGAGTTTGCATGTTCTCCCTGTGCTTGCGTGGGTTCTCTCCGGGTTCTCCGGCTTCCTCCCATCATCCAAAAACATGCACTTCAGGTCAGGTTACCTGGCGCCGCGGTCGTGGCAGCCTGCTGCAGCATCTCCCCCCTGAGAGCCCCCCTGCTGTAGTGAAGAAATTTCCCCTCGGGGATTAATAAAGTGTATAAAATAAATAAAAAAATCATTCCTGATACAGGAGATCATTCCTGATACAGGAGATCATTTCAGATACAGGAGATCATTCCAGATACAGGAGATCATTCCTGATACAGGAGATCATTCCAGATACAGGAGATCATTCCTGATACAGGAGATCATTCCAGATACAGAAGATCATTCCAGATACAGGAGATCATTCCTGATACAGGAGATCATTCCAGATACAGGAGATCATTCCAGATACAGGAGATCATTCCTGATACAGGAGATCATTCCAGATACAGGAGATCATTCCAGATACAGGAGATCATTCCAGATACAGGAGATCATTCCAGATACAGGAGATCATTCCTGATACAGGAGATCATTCCAGATACAGGAGATCATTCCTGATACAGGAGATCATTCCTGATACAGGAGATCATTCCAGATACAGGAGATCATTCCAGATACAGGAGATCATTCCTGATACAGGAGATCATTCCTGATACAGGAGATCATTCCTGATACAGGAGATCATTCCTGCCCACTGCAATCAGACTGTTCAATAACTCACCTTTGGTCAAATCCATCACACAACAATAACTCCCTTGCACTGCTGTCTTGTATGTTGTTTTGTTCTAATCCATTGCACTGTTGTTTAGGTTTAGGTTAGTTTTATTTAGTTTAGTTTATTTAATATTATTTTATTTTATTGTATCGAATGTGCATTTTTTTAAAAATTATATTCACTTTTTAGCCCTATACATGTTGCTGTGGCATAAAAATGTCCCTCTGTGGGATTAATAAAGTATCTATCTATCTATCTATCTATCTATCTATCTATCTATCTATCTATCTATCTATCTATCTATCTAATTTAAGTTCCTTAATATTATATATTTTTGCACGAACCTCTGCGTGCTGAGTGCTGAACCACTTCAGCTCTCAGATGTGCGTCAGTGTGCAGATTGTGTTCTTACTGAAGAACAAATAAGACAATCAGAATCTTCGTAAACTCTGTTTTATGAAGAAACTTCTTGGTGAGTGAAGCTCAAACAAACTAATTATGTCCCCAAACAACAAAACCTCCAGAACCTGAAGGACTTCTTCGTTAGCGATTGAGCTCTTTGTATCTTTAAGTTCGAAGGTCATTTCTCAGATACAGTCGCTGATCTCTGAAACCTGCAGCGAGCTGGTGAGCTCTGAGTTTCTGCAGAGAGGATCATCACACTTTGCCAAGTTTTAATTAAGCCATAAGAGATATTTTGAAAGTCGGTGACCTGCTATGAAAAGCAATCAGCCGTTTCCTTTCCGCTGCCTTTGATGAACATTCAGTGTAAATACTGTCCTTGAATTCACGCACAACCGTCGGTGCAGCAGCTTCGATCGAATTAACTTTCGATGACCGCCAACCAAAGACAGTCTTTTTATGTAGCACGGTAAATTGTCTGCAGTAAAAAGGTGGTAAGAAAGTTGGATTATGTTCCATTACGAACCCCCTCCATGAATAATACAATAGGGCCCCCGGGACCAGATGGAGATTGGGCTCATCTTTTCCATGTCTGTCCTCCATTTGCTCATTTGTGCTGCCTGGTCCGTATTTCTCGCATACGGAGGTGGAGTCAAGCCAGACGTCCTGGTGGCCCCACGGATCCATACGTCTCTAACATCGAGCCTTCGTCCAGGGACGTCTTGGCATTTGTCGACCGCCTCCGTCGTCCCCAGACGTGACAAATGTCACCTTTTCTCCTGAAGGCTAAAATGGAGCCAATGCTTTTTATTGTTGTCAGGTGACCTTTGAGGAGCCATCAAACAATAATCTCATTTCTTTATCTCCGGCAGTGCGACATCTTTTCTCTACAGCGGAAACAGAAAGGGGGGAGGGGGAGATTTGTATGAGATAAGTGACTAAATCAAATCTGATATAATCACGATGAGGCGTTTGGATATTTTCCGCTCAACTCCGTTATCCTGCTGATGCAGCATTTAATTTAAAGGAGATTATGCTTTTTGCAATCAAGCTCAGAAATATCAGGATCATTATCCAGTAGATGTCAGAAAGCAACTGAAGAAGCTATGAATATCATTGAGAATATCAATGTCTGAGTTTGCACTTTTTATAAAGATGAGATTCAGAAGTCATGTGTAGCATGAGATTCAACCCAGACTGTCGTTACTCGGCGCTGGAACAGAAACGGTGAAGGAGCTTCTTGTTTTCTGTCCGAGGCTCATCGAGACAGACAGATTGAAAGTGCTTCAACCAGCAGCCCCGAAACATGCTGCAGTTACGCAATATTACACCAGAGGGTGTAATTTAATAATGACGTTACAGTACTATCGAGTGTAATATTGTTATTATATAACTAAATAAAATATGTAATCTAAATGTGTTCATATTGTGGCGCAATTCGCTCTCAAAATGTAAAACTTTTTGTAAAATCCCGTTTCCATGGCAACGCACGGGATATGACTAAGAACTGTAAAACAATCAGTCACGTCAGTAGATTCTTATGTAACGTATGTAATGTTTACTACTACAGGAAGTAGTCGGACCCTTCGCAACCACCTAACAACAGAGAGGATTTCTAGTTCAAACTGAATAAATACAGGACATGGAAACACTGAACTTCTCAGCTAGCTCAGTCTGGTTGGAACAAAGATATCTGATGAACAAAGATCTGATGAACAAAGATATCTGATGAACAAAGATGTCTGATGAACAAAGGGGCAGCACGGTGGTGCAGTGGTTAGCACTGTCACCTCACAGCAAAAAAGGTTCCGGGTTCCAATCCGGTCCTGGGCCTTTCTGTGTGAGTTTGCATGTTCTCCCTGTGCTTGCGTGGGTTCTCTCCGGGTTCTCCGGCTTCCTCCCATCATCCAAAAACATGCACCTCAGGTCAGGTTACCTGGCGCAGCGCTAGTGGCAGCCTGCTGCAGCAGCTCCCCCCTGAGAGCCCCCCCTGAGAGCCCCCCTGCTGTAGTGAAGACATTTCCCCTCGGGGGTTAATAAAGTGTATAAATTTTTTTTTTAAAAAAAATTAAAAAAAAAAAGATATCCATGGACTCCTGTATTTTTAACATTTTAGCTCCGTCTTGTGTTAAAACCAAATGTTTCAATCAGATGTCTGGGGCGGAGCTACTTGTAGGTGTGTCTATTTCACGTTTTGCCGTAGTGGACCAGCGTGTCTATTTCACGTTTTGCTGTGATACCGGGGTAAAATATCCTCCAGTTACTGATGAAGAAGAGATCAGCTGTCTGACTGCACAAAGAGAAGAAACATACCTGAATGTGTCATTTTCCCATGTAAGGCTGTAATTAAATTATACTTAGATGGTGCATTTTAATTTTAGTTTATATTATTTTAGATATTTTTCTGAACATGAGTAATATGCTAAATATATTTGATGATGGTGGGAAGAAGTGAGATAAGAACATTTCCAAAAATGCCCTCCGTATGATTTTTACCCGACTCACCGTGCAGCACTCAAACCTTTCATCTACCGCTCTGCCTCGACTATTACAATTAAGTTCAACAATCAGCACAGGAAACAGCCTTTGTTATTGCTAGGCAACTGCGCAGTCAGCTGTCACTCATGCTGGTCTAGTTTATAAAATTAGCTAATAACATCAGCAAATGTGATTAGCTGGCCAGGCAGTGCACTCGTCGCTTGATGCTGTTACGTGACATCATCTGTCAGTGAAACAGATATTACAACTGGACCTTTGTTTTTCTCCATCTGGTTGCCGTGGATATCAAGTTTCTATAGTGAAGAATCAGTTTGTAAAATGTTTCCTATAAATGTGTTCTAAAGTTAAATGTTAATATTTACCTTTTTCTCGTGTTCTTTTTTCTAGTAAGCTTCTGGCTCCAGACTTCACGGAGACCTACTACTCCGAGCTCGGCCAGCCGGTGACAGTGACCCGCCACAACTACACTGTAAGTAGAAGCAGAACACCAACAGGTGGTTCATCATAGCACCACTTTCTTCCTCGTGTATATATTCTCATATTTCTCCCCCTAAACTATATCGTAATGGAATTTAAAAAGATTATCTAGAAGGTTGTAGACTTCATCATTTAGGATTCACATTTGGAATAATCCACTTATGACGTTTCATACAAACGTGATCTTACCACTGAATAATATATCATTTGTACAAACAATGTCATCTGAGCATTTGAGTGCCAACACTCAAATAAAGTAAAAATTTCACTTTTCATTTCTGTGCATAATGTTTCACAAAGAAAGTCACACAGAAATTCTAAGAGTACATTTTTAATTTCGTGTTTGAGATTTAATAATTACTTCCAAAGTAAAAACTTCACTGACAAAACAAATTATTGTACGTTGTAATTAAAAAAAAAAGTTAAATTAAGTCCTGTGGAATTGGCCATTATTATTAAATCTTTTTAAATAGTTTTAATTTTAATGTTCAAATTTAAATGCAAATATCTAATTTGCAATTTCATTTTGTCGACTGATTCAAAAGTGAAAATTAAAAGATAATTTTAATATTTCGGTTTATGCTGAAGTAAATTTATTTCAGATTTTTTTTATGCATGTCAATGGCCTCATTAGTGGCTTTCATTTAGAAAGTAATTAAGCATCATATTCAAAAATTCTAAATTGTTGAGTCATTCAGCACTTTGATTTCTGAACGCCGTTCTCGGTTGAATGTACACTTTGAATCAGGAAAGTAGTTTCAATGAGGAACGAAGAAACAAACACAGATTTGTTTCCAGTTCAAAAGTCATCATCCTAAACTGTTCAACCGAACCGGCTTCAAACTGTTGACCTGCAGAATGTTTGATGCTTCAACTGGTCGGAGGTTGGGATGCTGTTGGGAAGATGTTGGGAAGCTGTTGGGATGCTGTTGGGAAGATGTTGGGATGCTGTTGGGAAGATGTTGGGAAGATGTTGGGAAGATATTGGGATGCTGTTGGGATGCTGTTGGGATGCTGTTGGGAAGATGTTGGGAAGATGTTGGGAAGCTGTTGGGAAGCTCTTGGGAAGATGTTGGGAAGCTGTTGGGATGCTGTTGGGAAGATGTTGGGAAGATGTTGGGAAGCTGTTGGGAAGCTCTTGGGAAGATGTTGGGAAGCTGTTGGGAAGATGTTGGGATGCTGTTGGGAAGATGTTGGGAAGATGTTGGGAAGATATTGGGATGCTGTTGGGATGCTGTTGGGAAGATGTTGGGAAGATGTTGGGAAGCTGTTGGGAAGCTCTTGGGAAGATGTTGGGAAGCTGTTGGGATGCTGTTGGGAAGATGTTGGGATGCTGTTGGGAAGATGTTGGGAAGCTGTTGGGAAGATGTTGGGATGCTGTTGGGAAGATGTTGGGATGCTGTTGGGAAGATGTTGGGATGCTGTTGGGAAGATGTTGGGAAGATGTTGGGATGCTGTTGGGAAGCTGTTGGGAAGCTGTTGGGAAGCTCTTGGGATGCTGTTGGGATTCTACCTCTGCAGCTCTCTGCACAGTTGAGGGCAGGTTATTCTTCACTTCATCACACATGACTTCATCCTGCACATGAAACTGGAGTAAATCACTGGGAGAGTTCTCATTGGCAGCTGATCGGTGCATCGGCTCTAACAGAGCTCTCACCAGCGCTGCTGCTGCTCAAATGAAAGAGCTCATTTCACGCTCTGATGAGCCGACAGACTTCTGAATAGTCAAAAATCAACATGCAGCCACAAATTAAAGCCGGCGGTGGTGAATCCTCTTTCAACATCACTGGTCCGCCACTCGGCCCGGAGGCACAGCTGCTTTTGAAATCATGAAAGGTGGGATACCTTTGTACTTGAAAGGTGGAGTTGAAAGTGTTAATTTACTTTAATGTCTCTTTTTTTCTTCCCTTATGTAGAAGTCAGAAAACTGTAATGAGCAGAATGACGCAGGTGTTCTGGTTTTAATTTAATAGTCTTCAAAAAAAATAACTTAATCTCTTGTTTCCTGGCTTTGACCTTTATTTCTCACAGGAAAGTTCAAAATTCTGATTATACAACCAGTAGCTCCGCCCCCGAGATCTGATTGATCAAATGAACATTTGGAACAAATCATCATGACATCACATCCTGCTCATCACTAGAAACATCACTCCACCTCCTCAATGGTAATATAGAATTAGAATAGAATTTAATATAATATGTAATATAATGTAGTTTCTACTTGTTCTAGTTCTATTAAATGACCCATTTGGTGAAGTCGGGTCTCTTTTAGTCCTGTTTGGTCGCTCTGAGCACCCGTACCGTAACACCACGGATAGTCACGCACTTAACATCCTAGAGGAGGCTAGCTGGACCGGTTTGGGAGTCCCAAAAGGAGTCCATGGATATCTCTGTTCATCAAATATCTTTGTTCATCAGGTATCTTTGTTCATCAGATATCTTTGTTCATCAGATATCTTTGTTCATCAGATATCTTTGTTCACCAGATATCTTTGTTCATCAGGTATCTTTGTTCATCAGGTATCTTTGTTCATCAGGTATCTTTGTTCATCAGATATCTTTGTTCATCAGATATCTTTGTTCATCAGATATCTTTGTTCATCAGGTATCTTTGTTCATCAGATATCTTTGTTCACCAGATATCTTTGTTCCAACCAGACTGAGCTAGCTGCCGGCTCCTCCTGCCACTCAATAACAGCAGCTGTTGTGACAGCAGTTTAAACCAACACGGCTGTCTGTGATGCTCCAACAGCTGCCGGCTTCGTCTGACAGCCAATCAGAGCTCAGCGCCGCGACTCCTCCGACTCATTCTCAACCATAGTGGAGTGTGGAGGACGAAACGAAGGGAGTTCATCTGAATGTAACTTTCCAAACATGACGTTTCACAGTGAGAATGAAAGGAAGGTGAAGTGTGGCGGTCGATGGTTTCTGACCTCCTGATTGGTCAGCAGGTGGTCCAGCTGTTCCTCTTGTCTTTTGTTATGTGTGTTTTGAGCTCATCTGAGTTGTAATGTGTCACATTAATGGAAATAAAGTTGTTTTAAAAAGCAGAATATTGAAGAAATCAGGCATCACATCCACTATCCTTCTCAGAGAAGCTCAGCCGTGTTTATTTCTGTTGACATGTTGATGTTGTTTATCAGACTGCTTCCTATTCAAACTCTCTGATACAACAACAAACAACAAACAAACAAAACAATA